>NC_057809.1:106423833-106521690 GCF_018294505.1 Triticum aestivum
ATCGGGTTCAGTTAACAGCCATCGATCGATCGCTCGGGTTTAGTAACGTGTAGCCTGCAGTGCAATCGCTCGGGTTCAGTTAGAGCCCAATGCCTCGGTCGGGCTCAGTTAGAGCCAACGCCTCGCACACACGCGCGTACGTGTACGAGAGAAACGCGCATCGCTCGGCCCTCGACCTCCCACCGTAACCGGGAACTCCCCGAAATTTTCCTCCCCCTCGCTTCTACCACGGTTTTTTCCATCATGGACGGCCCAAAGAATGTCATGCAGCTGCGTCTCTAGCCCGCCCAGGACGAAAAGCCCATTTACTGTCATGATTTTTTGTCATAGAAGTAGGAGCCCACCACATCTATGATGATACCGGGTTTTGTCACAATTATCATCATAGAAGTGTCATATGTATGACAGAAAAAATTTCATCCGGCCCAAAATGTCACGGATGTGTCTTTTTTTGTAGTGGTGGTGGTCGGTCAGCCGCATTGCGTGATGGTGGTATGTGTTCCGGCGCCTCATCGTCGAACTGAGGTATTAATTTGCATTTCAAGTAGCTTTTGGCCGGGCGCTTGAGGCCGTATTGTTCGGCTGCTAGGACGTCGGTCCATTTAGCGTTGAGCAGATCTTGGTCAGCTTGAAGCTGTTGTTGCTTCTTTTTTAGGCTCCTTGTAGTGGCTTTTAGCTGGCGCTTGAAGCGCTCCTGCTAAAGAGGTTCCTCAGGCACGATAAAATTCTCGGTGCCGAGGCTCGCCTCATCCTCGGAGAGCGGAAGATAATTACTGTCCTCCGAGTCCTCGTGTGTGGCCTGTCTACCAGGGCTAACCTGCCCATCTTCCCATTCATCCCATTCGGTAGCTGCATCAACGGCGTCTTCGTTGTCCTCGGCACCTTTCAGAGTGTTATCTTCTCCTGTGTCGATGTTGCTATCTTGACTGCGTCGTGACTTAGAGCGGCGCCGCTGACGCTGGCATTTCGATTGTATCTCAGGAGGTTTATACTCAACTGGGTCTTCTTTGTCATCGCCGCTATTCTCCTTTGGTGCATCCACCATGTACACATTGTACGAGGAACCAACCGTCCAGCGTCCGGTGAACGGCGGGTCCAGGTCCTCTTCTTCTCCGACATCATCGTCCATTCTGCCGATGTCATCGGAGCCATAATCGAGCATGTCGGTTAAGTCTTCGACAGTGGCTATAAAGTGGGTGGTGGGTGGGAGCGAAATTCCCTATCATCAGCTTCTAGTTCGAACCAGATATAGTTCGGCTATGAGTCCCCCGCCAAGGACAGGTTCTTTAATGAGCTTAGCACGTCACCCAAGGGTGAGTGTTGGAGGATGTCTGCGGCGCTGAACTCGAAGATCAATAAACGATCAAGTTCGACATCTGTGGACTCACATGGTTCGAAACTTACATCCGGAGACGAGTCCGGGGTTCCGGTGACAAGAATATTGTGAGTTTAAGTCCATATGTGCGGCTCCAACGCCGGGGAATATGTGGCCTTCGTGGTGGGGTTGAACCTCCAGTCCTTAGATGGCGTCGTATGATCCGGATCTAAGGCCAGAGCAGTTACATGAGCTATCTCCTGGATATGGTTCGATGACAGATTTAGGTCATGTTCATCGAGGTGACCAGGAGCGATCACCGCGGTCTCGAATCCATCGAAGATCAGATCTCCACAGATGTCCGCGACGTAGTTCAAGCTCCCAAATCTGACATGGTGGCGAGGGGCGTAGCTATTGATCTGCTCCAGATGGCCAAACGAGTTGGCTCGCAGTGTGAAGCCGCCGGACACGAAATTGTTGACAATTGAAGGGGTCATCGAACCTTTTGAGGATGGCACAATGGAACTCTCAATGAAAGCACCAATGTCGGTGTCAAAACCGGCGGATCTCGGGTAGGGGGTCCCGAACTGTGCGTCCAAGGTCGATGGTAATAGGAGACAGGGGACACGATGTCTACCCAGGTTCAGGCCCTCTCTATGGAGGTAAAACCCTACGTCCTTCTTGATTGATATTGATGAATACAAGTATTAAAAGAGTTGATCTACCTCGAGATCGTAATGGCTAAACGCTAGAGGTCTAGCTTGTATGGCTATGGTAATGAGTATCTCTCTTTTCTGGACTAAGTCCTCCGGTTTATATAGGCACCGGGAGGGTCTAGGGTTACACAAGGTCGGTTACAAAGGAAAGGAATCTACATAGTCGGTCGCCAAGCTTGCCATCCACGCCAAGGAGAGTCCCATGGACATGGGTGCAGTCTTCGGTCTTCGTATATTCACAGCCCATCAGTCTGGCCTATGGCTAACAGGCCGGACGCCCGAGGACCCCTTAGTCCATGACTCCCTCAGTCATCAGCTTTGCTCTGCCAGACGTTCATAACGTCCGGAGTTGCTCCTGTAGTAGGTCTTGCACCTAGCGGTGCTTCCAGGACGTAATTCTTCTGTGCAACAATGAGGATAATCCTCAAGTTACGGACCAAGTCCGTGTAGTTGCTACCATCATCTTTCAACTTAGCTTTCTCTTGGAACGCATTAAAATTCAAGGGAACGGTAGCACAAGCCATTGATCTACAACAACATAGATATGCAAAAACTATCAGGACTAAGTTCATGATAAATTAAAGTTCAATTAATCATATTACTTAAGAACTCCCACTTAGATAGACATCCCTCTAGCCATCTAAATGATCACGTGATCCATATCAAGTAAACCATGTCCGATCATCACGTCAGATGGAGTAGTTTTCAATGGTGAACATCTCTATGTTGATCATATCTACTATATGATTCACGTTCGACCTTTTGGTCTCAGTGTTCTGAGGCCATATCAGCATATGCTAGGCTCGTCAAGTTTAACCTGAGTATTCTGCACGTGCAAAACTAGCTTGCACCCATTGTATGTGAACATAGATCTTATCAGACCCAATCATCACGTGGTGTCTCAGCACGATGAACTGTAGCAGCGGTGCATACTCAGGGAGAACATTATACCTTGAAATTTAGTGAGGGATCATCTTATAATGCTACCGCCGTACTAAGCAAAATAAGATGCATAAAAGATAAACATCACATGCAATCAAAATATGTGACATGATATGGCCATCATCATCCTGTGCCTTTGATCTCCATCTCCAAAGCACCGTCATGATCTCCATCGTCACTGGCTTGACACCTTGATCTCCATCATAGCGTCGTTGTCGTCTCGCCAACTATTACTTCTACGACTATCGCTACCGCATAGTGATAAAGTAAAGCAATTACATTGCAATTGCATTTCATACAATAAAGCGACAACCATAAGGCTCCTGCCTATTGTCGACAACTTTTACAAAACATGATCATATCATACAATAACTTATATCACATCATGTCTTGACCATATCACATCACAACATGCCCTGCAAAAACAAGTTAGACGTCCTTTACTTTGTTGTTGCAAGTTTTACATGGCTGCTACGAGCTTCCAGCAAGAACCGTTCTTACTTATGCATCAAAACCACGATAATTTTTCGTTAAGTGTGTTGTTTTAACCTTCAACAAGGACCGCTCATAGTCAAACTCGATTCGACTAAAGTTGGAGAAACAGACACCCGCCAGCCACCTGTGTGCAAAGCACGTCGGTAGAATTGGTCTCATGAACGTGGTCATGTAATGTTGGTCCGGGCTGCTTCATCCAACAATACCGCCAAATCAAAGTAAGACGTTGGTGGTCAGAAGTATGACTATTATCGCCCACAACACCGTGTGTTCCTACTCGTGGATATAACCTACGCATAGACCTGGCTCTGATACCATTGTTGGGGAACGTAGCATGCAATTTTAAAAAAATTCCAATGATCACACAAGATCTATCTAGGAAATGCATTGTAACGAGAGGGGAGAGTGTGTCCACGTACCCTCCTAGACCGAAAGCGGAAGCGTTAGGTTAACGCGGTTGATGTAGTCGAACGTCTTCACGATCCAACCGATCCAAGTACCGAAAGTACGGCACCTCCGAGTTCAGCACACTTTCAGCTCGATGACGTCCCTCGAACTCTTGATCCAGCAGAGGGTCGAGGGAGAGTTCTGTCAGCATGACGGCGTGGTGACGGTGATGTGATCCACGCAGGGGTTCGCCTAAGCACTACGATGCTATGACCTGAGGAGTAAATTGTGGAGGGGGGCACCGCACTCGGCTAAGAGAACAATTGATGTGCCTTTGGGGTGCCCCCTCCCCCGCATATAAAGGAGGGGAGGAGGAGGCCGACGGCCAGGAGGGGCACGCCATGGGGAGAGTCCTACTAGGACTCCTACTCCTAGTAGGATCGCCTCCCCTTCCATTCTCCACCGGAGGGAAAAGGAAGGAGAGGGAGAGGGAGAGGGAAAGGGGGCGCCGCCCTCGACCTAGTCCAATTCAGACTTCCATGGGGGTCACGCGGCCACCCTTTGCATCCCTCCTCTCTCTCCACTAAGGCCCAATATTTCCCCCTGGGGTTCCAGTAACCTCTCAGTACTTCGGTAAAATACCTGAATCATGTCCGTGATCTCATCCGGGACTCCGAAAAAACTTCGGTCAACAAAACACATAACTCATAATACAAATCGTCATTGAACGTTAAGCATGCGGACCCTACGGGTTCGAGAACTATGTAGACATGACCAAGACACATCTCCGGTCAATAACAAATAGCGGAACCTGGATGCTCATATTGGTTCCTACATATTCTACGAAGATCTTTATCGGTCAAACAGCATAACAACATACATCATTCCCTTTGTCATCGGTATGTTACTTGCCCAAGATTCAATCATAGGTATCATCATACCTAGTTCAATCTCGTTACCGGCAAGTCTCTTTACTCTTTCCGTAATGCATCATCCCGCACTAACTCATTAGTCATATTGCTTGCAAGGCTTATACTGATGTGCATTACCGAGAGGGCCCAGAGATACCTCTCCGATACACGGAGTGACAAATCCTAATCTCGATCTATGCCAACCCAACAAACACCTTCAGAGACACCTGTAGACCATATTTATAATGACCAAGTTACATTGTGACATTTGATAGCACACAAGGTGTTCCTCCGGTATTCGGGAGTTGCATAATCTCATAGTCAGAGGAATATGTATAAGTCATGAAGAAAGCAATAGAAATAAAACTAAACGATCATAATGCTATGCTAACGGATGGGTCATTCCATCACATCATTCTCTAATGATGTGACCCCGTTCATCAAATGACAACACATGTCTATGGTCAGGAAACTTTAACCATCTTTGATGAACAAGCTAGTCAAGTAGAGGCATACTAGGGACACTCTGTATTGTCTATGTATTCACACATGTACTAAGTTTTCGGTTAATACAATTCTAGCATGAATAATGAACATTTATCATGATATAAGGAAATATAAATCGCAACTTTATTATTGCCTCTAGGGCATATCTCCTTCATAGTCATAATAGCGCATGCCCTTGCATGCATCCAAGTGAGTCTCTAATTCACGTTGGAAGCATCAGTGACATTCAACTCACTTCTTAAGTGACAAAATATCTTCTCATCAAGAGGTTTAGTGAAGATATACGCCAATTGTTTATCAGTATGAACATGCTTGAGGTCAATATCACCTTTAGAAACTTGATCTCGAATGAAATGGTGACGAACCTCAATATGCTTAGTTCGAGAATGTTGCACGGGATTGTGTGCAATCTTAATATCACTCTCATTGTCGCACGGCAATGGAAGATGTTTCACATGTATCCCATAATCTTTTAGATTTTGTGACATCCATAGAAATTGTGCACAACATGATCCGACTGGGATGCATTCCACTTCGGCGATGGACAGAGATACCAAATTTTATTTATTGAAAGACCAAGACATGAGACATCTGATACGTCTCCAACGTATCTATAATTTTTTATTGTTCCATGCTATTATATTATCTGTTTTGGATGTTAATGGGCTTTATTTTGCACTTTTATATTATTTTTGGGACTAACCTATTAACCCAAGGCCCAGTGCAAATTGTTGTTTTTTTGCCTATTTCAGTGTTTCGCAGAAAAGGAATATCAAATGGAGTCCAAACGGAATGAAACCTTTGGGAGTGTGATTTTTGGAACAAACGTGATCCAGTGGACTTGGAGTGGACGTCAAGAAACGAACGAGGTGTCCACGAGGCAGGGGGCGCGCCCTCCCCCTCATGGGCCCCTCGTGGATCAACCGACCTACTTCTTCCTCCTATATATGTTCACATACCCCGAAAACATCCAGGAGCACCACGAAACCCTATTACATGACCGCATGTCATACTTTGATTCGGCGGTATTGTTGGACGAAGCAACCCAGACCAACATTACATGACCGCGTTCGTGAGACTGGTTCTACCGCCATGCTTCGCACACAGGTGGCTAGTGGGCGTCTGTTTCTCCAGCTTTTGTTGAATCGAGTGCGACTACGCCCAGTCGTTGTCGAAGGTTAAAACATCACATTTGATGAAAAATCGTTGTGGTTTTTGATGCGTAGGTAAGAACAGTTCTTGCTAAAGCCCGTAGCAGCCACGTAAAACTTGCAACAACAAAGTAGAGGACGTCTAACTTGTTTTTGCAGGGCTTGCTGTGATGTGATATGGTCAAGACGTGATGATATATAAATTGTTGTATGAGATGATCATGTTTTGTAACAGTTATCGGCAACTAGCAGGAGCCATATGGTTATCGCTTTATTGTATGAAATGCAATCGCCATGTAATTGCTTTACTTTATCACTAAGCGGTAGCGATAGTCGTAGAAGCAATAGTTCGCGAGACGACAATGATGCTTCGATGAAGATCAAGGTGTCAAGCCGGTGATGATGGTGATCATGGCGGTGCTTTGGAGATGGAGATCAAAGGCACAAGATGATGATGGCCATATCATATCACTTATTTTATTGCATGTGATGTTTATCTTTTTGTGCATCTTATTTTGCTTAGTACGATGGTAGCATTATGAGTGTTCCCTTAATAAAATTTCAAGGTATAAGTGTTCTCCCTGAGTATGCACTATTGCGACAGTTCTTCGTCCTGAGACACCACGTGATGATCTGGTGTGATAAGCTCTACATTCACATACAACATATGCAAGACAATTTTGCACATGCAGAATACTCGGGTTAAACTTGATGATCCTAGCATATGCAAATATGACCTCGGAACACTGAGACCGAAAGGTCGAACGTGAACCATATAGTATATATGATCAACATAGTGATGTTCACCATTGAAAGCTACTCCATCTCACGTGATGATCAGACATGGTTTAGTTGATATGGATCACGTGATCATTTAGATGACTAGAGAGATGTCTATCTAAGTGGGAGTTCTTAAGTAATATGATTAATTGAACTTTAATTTATCATGAACTTAGTCCTGATAGTATTTGCATATCTATGTTGTAGATCAATTGCTCGCGTATAGCTTCCCCATTTTATTTATGATATGTTCGTAGAGAAAACTAAGTTGAAAGTTGATGGTAGCAATGATGCGAACTAGGTCCGGGATCTGAGGATTATCCTCATTACTTCATAGAAGAATTATGTCCTTGATGCACTACTAGGTGACATAACTATTGCAGGAGCAAATGCAGACGTTATGAACGTTTGACAAGCTCGGTATGATGACTACTTGATAGTTTAGTGCACCATGCTTTATGGCTTAGAATTGGGACTTCAAAAATGTTTTGAAATGCCATGGAGCATATGAGATGTTCCAAGAGTTGAAATTGGTATTTGAGACTCATGCCCGAGGCGAGAGGTATGAGACCTCTGACAAGTATTTTTGCCAACAAGATGGAGGAGAATAGCTCAATCAGTGAGCATGTGCTCAGAATGTCTAAGTACTACAATCACTTGAATCAAGTGGGAGTTAATCTTCCAGATAAGATAGTGATTGATAGAGTTCTCTAGTCACTGTCACAAAGTTACTGGAACTTCGTGATAAACTATAATATGCAAGGGATGACAAAAACGATTCCCCGAGCTCTTCGCAATGCCGAAATCGGCGAAGGTAGAAATCAAGAAAAACATCAAGTGTTGATGGTTGACAAGACCACTAGTTTCATGTAAAAGGGCAAGGGAAAGAAAGGGAACTTCAAGAAGAATGACAAGCAAGTTGCCACTCCCATGAAGAAGCCCAAAGCTAGACCCAAGCTTGAAACTGAGTGCTTTTACTGCAAAGGAAATGGTCATTGGAAGCAGAACTGCCCCAAATACTTGGCAGATAAGAAGGATGGCAAAGTGAACAAAAGTATATATATGATATGCATGTTATGGATGTATACTTTACTAGTATTCATAGTAGCCCCTGGGTATTTGATACTAGTTTAATTGCTATGATTAGTAACTTGAAACAGGAGTTATAAAATGAACAAAGACTAGTTGAGAGCAAGGTGACGATGTGTGTTGGGAGTGATTCCAAGGTTGATAAGATCACCATCACACACTCCCTTTACCTTCGGGATTAGTGTTGAACCTAAAATAAATGTTATTTGGTGTTTGCGTTGAGCATAATATCATTGGATCATGTTTATTGCAATACGGTTATTCATTTAAGTCAAAGAATAATTGTTATTCTGTTTACATGAATAAAACCTTATGTGATCATACACCCAAGGTGAATGGTTTATTGAATCTCGATTGTACTGATACACATATTCATAATATTGAAGCCAAAAGATGCAAGGTTAATAATGATAGTGCAACTTATTTGTGGCACTGCCGTTTAGGTCATATTGGTGTAAAGTGCATGAAGCAACTCCATGCTGGTGGGCTTTTGGAATCACTTGATTATGAATCACCTGATGCTTGCGAACCATGCCTCATGGGCAAGATGACTAAGAATCCGTTCTCCGGAACAATGGAGTGAGCCACTGACTTATTGGAATTAATACATACCGATGTATGCGGTCCGATGAGTGTCGAGGCTTGCGGCGGGTATCGTTATTTTCTAAGCTTCACAGATGATTTGAGCAGATATGGGTATATCTACTTAATGAAACACAAGTCTGAAACATTTGAAAATTTCAAAGAATTTCAGAGTGAAGATGAGAATCATCGTAACAAGAAAATAAAGTTTCTATGATCTGATCACGGAGGCAAATATTTGAGTTACGAGTTTGTCCTTCATTTGAAACAATGTGGAATAGTTTCGCAACTCACGCCACCTAGAACACCACAGCGTAATGGTGTGTCCGAACATTGTAACCGTACTTTATTAGATATGGTGCGATCTATGATGTCTCTAACCGATTTACCACTATCGTTTTGGGGTTATGCATTAGAGACAGCTGCATTCGCGTTAAATAGGGCACCATCTAAAAATCCGTTGAGACGACACCGTATGAACTGTGGTTTAGCAAAAAACCTAAGCTGTCGTTTCTTAAATTTGGGATTGTGATGCTTATGTGAAAAAGTTTTAGCCTGATAAGCTCAAACCCAAATCGAAGAAGTGTGTCTTCATAGGATACCCAAAAGAAACTATTGGGTACACCTTCTATCACAGATCCGAAGGCAAGATCTTTGTTGCTAAGATTGGATCCTTTCTAGAGAAGGTGTTTCTCTCGAAAGAAGTGAGTGGGAGGAAAGTAGAACTTGATGAGGTAATTGTACCTTCTCTCGAATTGGAAAGTATCTTGATACATCTCCGTCGTATCTACTTTTCCAAACACTTTTGCCCTTGTTTTGGACTCTAACTTGCATGATTGAATGGAACTAACCTTGACTGACGCTGTTTTCAGCAGAATTGCCATGGTGTTATTTTTGTGCAGAAATAAAAGTTCTCGGAATGACCTAAAAATCAATGGAGATTATTTTTGGAATATATAAAAAATACTAGAAGAAGAATCCACGTCAGGGGGCCCACACCCTGTCCACGAGGGTGGGGGCGCGCCTAATCCCTGGGTGCACCCCCTGCCTCGTGGGCCCCCTGATGCTCCACCGACCTCAACTCCAACTCTATATATTCACGTTCGGGGAGAAAAAAAATTAGAGAGAAGGATTCATCGCGTTTTACGATATGGAGCCGCATCCAAGCCCTCAACTCTCTCGGGAGGCATGATCTGGAGTCCATTCGGGGCTCCGGAGAGGGGAATTCGTCGCCATCGTCATCATCAACCTTCCTTCGTCACCAATTTCATGATGCTCACCGCCGTGCATGAGTAATTCCATCGTAGGCTTGTTGGACGGTGATGGGTTGGATGAGATTTATCATGTAATCGAGTTAGTTTTGTTAGGGTTTGATCCCTAGTATCCACTATGTTCTGATATTGATGTTCCTATGACTTTGCTACGCTTAATGCTTGTCACTAGGGCCCGAGTGCCATGATTTTAGATCTAAACCTATTATGTTTTCATCAATATATAAGAGTTCTTGATCCTATCTTGCAAGTATATAGTTACCTATTATGTGTTATGATCCGTTAACCCCGAAGTGACAATAATCGGGATCATTACCGGTGATGACCGTAGTTTGAGGAGTTCATGTATTCACTATGTGTTAATGCTTTGGTCTGGTACTCTATTAAAAGGAGTGATGTCTACTACACAGCCTTCTTCTTGTAGACGTTGTTGGGCCTCCAAGTGCAGAGGTTTGTAGGACAGTAGCAAATTTCCCTCAAGTGGATGACCTAAGGTCTATCAATCCGTAGGAGGCGTGGGATGAAGATGGTCTCTCTCAAGCAACCCTGCAACCAAATAACAAAGAGTCTCTTGTGTCCCCAACACACCCAATACAATGGTAAATTGTATAGGTGCACTAGTTCGGCGAAGAGATGGTGATACAAGTGGTATATGGATGGTAGATAATAGTTTTTGTAATCTGAAAATATAAAAACAGCAAGGTAACGAATGATAAAAGTGAGCGTAAACGGTATTGCAATGTGTTGAAACAGGGCCTAGGGTTCATACTTTCGCTAGTGAAAGTTCCCTCAACAATAATATCATAATTGGATCACATAACTATCCCTCAACATGCAACAAGGAGTCACTCCAAAGTCACTAATAGCGGAGAACGAACGAAGAGATTATGGTAGGGTACGAAACCATGTCAAAGTTATTATTTCCAGTCAATCCGTTGGGCTATTCCTATAAGTGTCACAAACAGCCCTAGAGTTCGCACTAGAATAACACCTTAAGACACAAATAAACCAAAACCCTAAGGTCACCTAGATACTCCAATGTCACCTCAAGTATCCGTGGCTATGATTATATGATATGCGTCACACAATCTCAGATTCATCTATTCAGCCAACACAAAGGACCTCAAAGAGTGCCCCAAAGTTTCTACCGGAGAATCACGACGAAAACGTGTGCCAACCCCTATGCATAGGTTCATGGGCGGAACCCGCAAGTTGATCACCAAAACATACATCAAGTGAATCACGTGATATCCCATTGTCACCACAAATATCCATGGCAAGACATACATCAAGTGTTCTCAAATCTTTAAAGACTCAATCCGATAATATAACCTCAAAAGGGGAAACTCCATTCATTACAAGAGAGTAGAGGAGGGAAGAAACATCATAGGATCGAAATATAATAGAAAAGCTCGCGATACATCAAAATCGTATCACCTCAAGAACACAAGAGAGAGAGAGAGAGAGATCAAACACATAGCTACTGGTACATACCCTCAGCCCCGAGGGAGAACTACTCCCTTCTCGTCATGGAGAGCACCGGGATGATGAAGATGGCCACCGAAGAAGGATTGCCCCCTCCGGCAGGGTGCCGGAATGGGTCTAGATTGGCTTTCGGTGGTACAGAGGCTTCTGGCGGCGGAACTCCCGATCTATTGTGCCCCCAGATGTTTTTGGGGTATATGGAGATATATAGGCGGAAGAAGTACGTCAGGGGGGCCACGAGGGGCTCACGAGGGTGGAGGGGGCGCCCAGGGGGGTGGGCGCGCCCCCCTGCCTCGTGACCTCCTCGCAGATCCCCCGACGTGCACTCCAAGTCTTCTGGGCTTCTTTCCTTCCAAAAATGAGTTCCGTGAAGTTTCAGATCAATTGGACTCTATTTGGTTTTCCTTTTCTTCGAAACCCTAAAACAGGGTAAAAACAGAAAACTGGCACTGGGCTCTGGGTTAATAGGTTAGTCCCAAAAATGATATAAAAGTGTATAATAAAGCCCATAAACATTCAAAACAGTAAATAATATAGCATGGAGCAATCAAAAATTACAGATACATTGGAGACGTATCAGCATCCCCAAGCTTAATTCCTGCTCGTCCTCGAGTAGGTAAATGATAAAAAAGAATTTTTGATGCGGAGTGCTACTTGGCATAATTTCAATGTGATTCTTCTTAATTGTGGCATGAATATTCAGATCCGAAAGATTCAAGACAAAAGTTCATATTGACAAAGAAATAATAATACTTCAAGCATACTAACTAAGAAATCATGTCTTCTCAAAATAACATGGCCAAAGAAAGTTCATCCCTACAAAATCATATTGTTTAGTCATGCTCCATTTTCGTCACTCAAGAATGCTCTCATCATGCACAACCCCGATGACAAGCCAAGCAATTGTTTCATACTTTAGTAATCTCAAACCTATAAACCTTCACGCAATACATGAGCGTGAGCCATGGATATAGCACTATGGGTGGAATAGAATAATGAGGTGGGTTATGTGGAGAAGACAAAAAGGAGAAGGACTCACATCAACGAGGCTAATCAATGGGCTATGTAGATGTCCACCGATTGATGTTAATGCAAGGAGTAGGGATTGCCATGCAACGGATGCACTAGAGCTCAACAAAAGAAACTAGTGGGTGTGCATCCAACTTGCTTGCTCACAAAGACCTAGGGCACTTGGGGAGCTCCATTGTTGGAATATACAAGCCAAGTTCTATAATGAAAAATTCCCACTAGTATATGAAAGTGACAACATGAGATACTCTCTACTATGAAGATCATGGTGCTACTTTGAAGCACAAGCGTGGTAAAAGGATAGTAACATTGTCCATTCTCTCTTTTTCTCTCATTTTTGGGCCTTTTCTTTATTTATGGCCTTTCTTTTTTTGGGCCTTCTCTTTTTCATGGCCTTTCTCTTTTTTTTATTCCTCACTTGGGACAATGCTCTAATAATGATGAACATCACACTTCTATTTATTTACAACTCGATACTAGAACAAAGATGACTCTATATGAATGCCTCCGGTGGTGTACCGGGATATGCAATGAACCAAGAGTGACATGTATGAAAGAATTATGAACGGTGGCTTTGCCACAAATACTATGTCAACTACATGAACATGCTAAGCAATATGAAAATGATGAATGTGTCATGATGAATGGAATGATGGAAAGTTGCATGGCAATATATCTTGGAATGGCTATGGAAATGCCATAATATGTAGGTATGGTGGCTGTTTTGAGGAAGATATAAGGAGGTTTATGTGTGACAGAGTGTATCATATCACGGGGTTTGGATGCACCGGCGAAGTTTGTGCCAACTCTCAATGTGAGAAAGGGCAATGCACGGTACCGAAGAGGCTAGAAAGGATGGAAGGGTGAGAGTGCGTATAATCCATGGACTCAACATTAGTCATAAAGAACTCACATACTTATTGCAAAAATCTACAAGTCATCAAAAACCTCGACACTATGCGCATGCTCCTAGGGTGATAGATGGTAGGAAAAGACCATCGCTCGTCCCCGACCGCCACTCATAAGGAGGACAATCAAATAACACCGCATGTTTCAAATTTGTTACATAATGTTTACCATACGTGCATGCTATGGGACTTGCAAACTTCAACACAAGCACTTCTCAAATTCACAACTACTCAACTAGCACGACTTTGATATTATTATCTCCATATCTCAAAACAATCATCAAGCATCAAACTTCTCTTAGTATTCAATACTCTATATGAAAGTTTTTACTATTCTTGGATGCCTAGCATATTAGGATTATTTAAGCAAATTACCATGCTATTAAGACTCTCAAAATAATATAAGTGAAGCATGAGAGTTCATCTATTTCTATAAAACAAATCCATGATCGTGCTCTAAAAGATATAAGTGAAGCACTAGAGCAAATGACAAACTACTCTGAAAGATATAAGTGAAGATCAATGGGTAGTTGAATAATTATGCAACTATGTGAAGACTCTCTAACATTTAATAATTTTAGATCTTGGTATTCTATTCAAACAGCAAGCAAAGCAAAATAAAATGACATTCTAAGAATGACAAACATCATGTGAAGAAGCAAAAACTTAGGATCAACCGATACTAACCGATAGTTGTTGAAGAAAAAAGGTGGGAGGCCAACCGGGGCATCCCCAAGCTTGATATTTTGTGTCTCCTTAATTCCTCTCATATCACGGTCTCCCTAAATCTCAAAAGATTCATCCACACAAAACTCAACAAGGACTCGTGAAATAAGTTAGTATAAAGCATTGCAAAAACCTTATCATACTCCACTGTAGAAAATCACTAAAATTATTATTCAACATTGCATACTAAATGCCTCTTCATATTTAATAGTCCTATCCTCAAATAGAACCATTAAAGAAGCAAACATATGCAAACAATGCAAACATAACAGCAATCTGCCTAAACAGGATAGTCTGTAAAGAATGCTGCAACATCCATACTTCCCTAGCTCCAAAAATTATGAAAGAAAATTCACACTATATTAAATTTATCAGAGCTTAATATGCAAAAGGTTTCAACATTTTATCATAATCTGACTTTTCTAGGGAATTATTGCAACAACGGTAAACTTTCTGTTTTCAAACAGCAACATGTGGCCTTCTAAAATAGGCATAGTAAAGGCTATCAATGCCACTTTTATTGGAATAAAAGATGAAAAACATTGTTCTAAAAAACAGCAAGCTAATCCTAACAAAATAAATTGACACTCCAAGAAAAACACATATCATGTGGTAAATAAAAATATAGCTCCAAGTAAAGTTACCGATGAACGAAGACGAAAGAGGGGATGCCTTCCGGGGCATCCCCAAGCTTAGGATCTTGGTTGTCCTTGAATATTACCTTGGGGTGCCTTGGGAATACCCAAGCTTAGGCTCTTGCCACTCCTTATTCCATAGTCCATCGAATCTTTACCCAAAACTTGAAAATTTCACAACACAAAACTTAATGTAGAAAACTCGTGAGCTCCGTTAGTACAAGAAAATAAATCACCACTTCAAGCTACTGTAATGAACTCATTATTTATTTATATTGGTGTTAAACCTACTGTATTCCAACTTCTCTATGGTTTATAAACTATTTTACTAGCCATAGGTTCATCAAAATAAGCAAACAACACACGAAAAACAGAATCTGTCAAAAACAGAACAGTATTAGTAATATGGATCAAATGTATACTTATGGAACTCATAAAATTCTCAAATAAATGTCTGGACCTGAGGAATTTTTCTATTAACCATCTGAAAAAAGAATTAACTAAATATCACTCTCCAAATAAAAATGGCAGCAATTCTCATGAGCGCTAAAGTTTCTGTTTTTTACAGCAAGATCAACAAGACTTTCCCCAAGTCTTCCCAACGGTTCTACTTGGCACAAACACTAATTAAAACATAAAAACTTAATCATAACAGAGGCTAGATAAATTATTTATTACTAAACAGGAGGAAAAAGCAAGGAACAAAAATAAAATTGGGTTGCCTCCCAACAAGCGCTGTCGTTTAACGCCCCTAGCTAGGCATGATGATTTCAACGATGCTCATATAAAGGATAAGAATTGAAACATAAAGAGAGCATCATGAAGAATATGAATAGCACATTTAAGTCTAACCCACTTCCTATGCATAGGGATTTTATGAGCAAACAACTTATGGGAACAATAATCAACTAGCATAGGAGGTCAAAACAAGCATAACTTCAAAATTTTAAACACATACAGAGGAAACTTGATATTATTGCAATTCCTACAAGCATATGTTCCTCCCTCATAATAATTTTCAGTAGCCTGATGAATGAATTCAACAATATAACCAGCACCTAAAGCATTCTTTTCATGATCTACAAGCATAGAATTTTTACTATTCTCCACACAAGCAAAATTCTTCTCATGAATAATAGTGGGAGCAAACTCAACAAAATAACTATCATGTGATTGAAAATTAAGATCAAGATGACAAGTTTCATGGTTATCATTATTCTTTATAGCATACAAGTCATCACAATAATCATCATAGATAGGAGGCATGCTTTCATCATAATAAATTTGCTCATCAAAACTTGGGGGACAAAAAATATCATCTTCATCAAACATAGCTTCCCCAAGCCTGTGGCTTTGCATATCATTAGCATCGTGGATATTCAAGGAATTCATACTAACAACATTGCAATCATGTTCATCATTCAAATATTTAGTGCCAAACATTTTATAGATTTCTTCTTCTAGCACTTGAGCACAATTATTCTTTCCATCATACTCACGAAAGATATTAAAAAGGTGAAGCGTATGAGATAAACTTAGTTCCATTTTTTTGTAATTTTCTTTTATAAACTAAAATAGTGATAAAACAAGAAACTAAAGACTCGGTTGCAAGATCTAAAGATATACCTTCAAGCGCTAGCCTCCCCGAAAATGGCGCCAGAAAGGAGCTTGATGTCTACTACAAAACCTTCTTCTTGTAGACGTTGTTGGGCCTCCAAGTGCAGAGGTTTGTAGGACAGTAGAAAATTTCCCTCAAGTGGATGACCTAAGATTTATCAATCCGTAGGAGGCATGGGATGAAGATGGTCTCTCTCTAGCAACCCTGCAACCAAATAACAAAGAGTCTCTTGTGTCCCCAACACACCCAATACAATGGTAAATTGTATAGGTGCACTAGTTCGGCGAAGAGATGGTGATACAAGTGGTATATGGATGGTAGATAATAGTTTTTGTAATCTGAAAATATAAAAACAGCAAGGTAAAGAATGACAAAAGTGAGCGTAAATGGTATTGCAATGTGTTGAAACAAGGCCTAGGGTTCATACTTTCGCTAGTGCAAGTTCCCTCAACAATAATATCATAATTGCATCACATAACTATCCCTCAACATGCAACAAAGAGTCACTCCAAAGTCACTAATAGCGGAGAACGAACGAAGAGATTAAGGTAGGGTACGAAACCACCTCAAAGTTATTCTTTCCAATCAATCTGTTGGGCTATTCCTATAAGTGTCACAAACAGACCTAGAGTTCATACTAGAATAACACCTTAAGACACAAATCAACCAAAACCCTAATGTCACCTTGATACTCCAATGTCACCTCAAGTATCCGTGGGTATGATTATACGATATGTGTCACACAATCTCAGATTCATCTATTCAACCAACACAAAGGACCTCACAGAGTGCCCCAAAGTTTCTACCGGAGAATCACGACTAAAACGTGTGCCAACCCCTATGCATAGGTTCATGGGCGGAACCCGCAAGTTGATCACAAAAACATCCATCAAGTGAATCACGTGATATCCCATTGTCACCACAGATATCCACGGCAAGACATACATCAAGTGTTCTCAAATCTTTAAAGACTCAATCCGATAAGATAACCTCAAAGGGGAAACTCCATTCATTACAAGAGAGTAGAGGGGAGAAGAAACATCATAGGATCCAAATATAATAGCAAAGCTCGCGATACATCAAAATTGTATCACCTCAAGAATACGAGAGAGAGAGAGAGATCAAACACATAGCTACTGGTACATACCCTCAGCCTCGAGGGAGAACTACTCCCTCCTCATCATGGAGAGCACCGGGATGATGAAGATGGCCACCGGAGAAGGATTGCCCCCTCCGGCAGGGTGCCGGAACGGGTCTAGATTGGCTTTCGGTGGCTATGGAGGCTTCTGGCGGCGGAACTCCCGATCTATTGTGCCCCCGGATGTTTTTAGGGTATATGGAGATATATAAGCGGAAGAAGTATGTCAGGGGGGCCACGAGGGGCTCACGAGGGTGGAGGGCGCACCCAGGGGGGTGGGCGCGCCCCCCTGCCTCGTGACCTCCTCGTAGATCCCCCGACGCGCACTCCAAGTCTTCTGGGGTTCTTTCCTTCCAAAAATGAGTTCTGTGAAGTTTCAGGTTAATTGGACTCCGTTTGGTTTTCCTTTTCTTTGAAACCCTAAAACAGGGTAAAAACCAAAACTGGCACTGGGCTCTGGGTTAATAGGTTAGTCCCAAAAATGATATAAAAGTGTATAATAAAGCCCATAAACATTCAAAACAGTAAATAATATAGCATGGAGCAATCAAAAATTATAGATACGTTGGAGACATATCAAGGAGGCCTTAATATCCCTTAGTTTCCAATAGGACCCTGATGCCACGGGAGGGTAGGACAAAGGATGTCATGCAAGTTCTTTTCCATAAGCACGTATGACTATATTCGGAATACATGCCTACATTACATTGATGAACTGGAGTTAGTTCTGTGTCACCCTATGTTATGACTATTACATGATCGATCGCATCCGACATAATTCTCCATCACCGATCCATTGCCTACGAGCTTTTCATATATTGTTCTTCGCTTATTTACTTTTCCGTTGCTACTATTACAATCACTACAAAACCCAAAAATATTACTTTTGCTACCGTTACCACTATTATCATATTACTTTGCTACTAAACACTCTGCTGCAAATATTAAGTTTCCAGGTGTGGTTGAATTGACAACTCAGCTGCTAATACTTGAGAATATTCTTTGCATCCCCTTGTGTCGAATCAATAAATTTGGGTTGAATACTCTACCCTCGAAAACTATTGCGATCCCCTATACTTGTGGGTTATCAAGACCATTTTCTGGCACCATTGCCGGGGAGCATAGCTCTATTCTTTGAGTCACTTGGGATTTATATCTGCTTATCATTATGAAGAACTTGAAAGATCAAAGAGCTAAGATTTTTCCCTCTACTACGAGGGGAGGTAAGGAACTGCCATCTAGCTCTACACTTGATTAACCTTCAGTTTTGAGTAAACTTGCGACACCTACACATGCTATTGATTCTGATAGGTCGCATGTTATTGATGTTGCCACTTGTGCTTTTGCATGATACTTATGATGAAACTACTTCTATGCTTGATACTACTGTGCCACTAAGTGAATTTCTTGATGAACAACTTGCTAGGGCTAGAGATAATGAAATTATTGAAACGATAATATTGATGAAAGTGATGATGAAGATTCTCCCCCTAGATATGAATTGCCTGTTATTCCTGAGGGTTATGTTATGGATGAAGAATATGTTATGGATGAAGAAACTGCTAGAGACTTTCTTGCCTGCAATGATAGAAGTGATCTTAAGAAATTATTAGCTAAGTTTAAAGAAAAGTCTTTGAAAGCTAGAATGAAATATGACCCTGCTTTTGCTACTTCACCTATCTTTATTACTAATAAGGATTATAATTTCTCAATTGATCCTGATATAATTACTTTGGTTGAATTTGATCCTTTCTTGGCTATGAATCTAAAACTGTTGTGGCACATCTTACTAAATTAAATGATATAGCTACCCTGTTCACTAATGATGAGAAAACTCGCTACTATTATATCCTTAAATTATTTACGTTCTCATTAAAGGGTGATGCTAAGATATGGTTTAATTCTCTTGATCCTGGTTGTGTGTGTAGTCCCCAGGATATGATTTACTACTTCTCTGCTAAATATTTCCCCGCTCATAAGAAACAAGCTGCTTTAAGGGAAATATATAATTTTGTGCAAATTGAAGAAGAGAGCCTCCCACAAGCTCGGGGGAGGCTTCTCCAATTACTTAATGCTTTTCCTGATCATACTCTCAAGAAAAATGAGATACTTGATATCTTTTATAATGGACTAACCGATGCTTCCAGAGATTACCTGGATAGTTGTGCCGGTTGTGTTTTCAGGGAAAGAACAGTTGATCAAGCTGAAATTCTATTGAATAATATGGTGACCAATGAAAATAATTGGACACTTCCTGAACCAATTCCTAAGCCAACTCTGAAGAAAGGGGTATTATATTTCTCAGTCCTGAAGATATGCAAGAGGTAAAGAAATCTATGAAAGAAAAAGGTATAAAAGCTGAAGATGTTAAGAATTTACCTCCTGTTGAAGAAATACATGGTCTTAATTCATCACCTATTGAAGAAATACATGGTCTTAATTCATCACCTATTGAAGAAACACATGGTCTTGATAACCCGACACAGGTAGTAAAGGTAAACTCTCTCTATAGATATGATAAAGCTGAAATCCCTCCTGCTAAGTTTGCTAGCCAATGTTTGGATGAATTTGATAACTTTATGGTTAAGCAAGAAGATTTTAATGCTTATTTTGGTAGACAACTGAAACATAATGCTTATATGATTGAACACTTGAGTGATTATATGGCTAGTGTTAAAGGTGAACTTAAACTTATTAGTAAACATGCTTCTATGGTTACCACTCAAGTAGAACAAGTACTTAAAAGAAGAAAAAGAAAAATGATAGGAAACTTTGCAAGCTTCTAGTGAACCTGTTGTAGACACACCTGAGAATCCCAATGATATTTCTATTTCTGATGCTAAAACACGATCTGGTAATGAACATGAACCTAGTGATAATGTTAATGATGATGTTCATGTTGATGCTCAACCTAGCAATGATAATGATGTAGAGATTGAACCTGCTGTTGATCTTGATAACCCACAATCAAAGAATCAACGTTATGATAAGAGAGGCTTTGTTGCTAGGAAGCATGGTAAAGAAAGAGAACCATGGGTTTAGAAAACCATGCCTTTTCCTCCTAAACCATCCAAGAAAAAGGATGATGAGGATTTTGAGCGCTTTGCTGAAATGATTAGACCTATCTTTTTGTGTAGGCGTTTGACTGATATGCTTGAAATGAATCCTTATGCTAAGTATATGAAAGATATTGTTACTAATAAAATAAAGATACCGGAAGCTGAAATTTCCACCATGCTTGCTAATTATACTTTTAAGGGTGGAATACCAAAGAAACTTGGAGATCCAAGAGTACCAACTATACCATGGTCCATTAAAAGAAACTATGTTAAAACTGCTTTATGTGATCTTGGAGCCAGTGTTAGTGTTATGCCTCTCTCTTTATATCGTAGACTTGATTTGAATAAGTTGACACCTACTGAAATATCTTTGCAAATGGCTGATAAATCAACTGCTATACCTGTCGGTATTTGTGAAGATGTGCCTGTTGTGGTTGCAAACGTTACTATTTTAACGGACTTTGTTATTCTTGATATTCCCGAGGACGATAGTATGTCTATTATTCTTGGAAGACCATTTTTGAATACTGTAGGGGCTGTTATTGATTGCACCAAAGGTAATGTCACTTTTCATGTTAATGGTAATGAACATACGGTACACTTTCCGAGAAAACAACCTAAAGTCCACAGTATAAATTCTATTGGAAAAATTTCAACAATCACTATTGGAGGTTTTGAATTTCATCTTCCTACTGTCAAGAAGAAATATGATATTCTTATTGTTGGGGATGTGCATATCCCCGTTGAGGTAACCTAGTGTTATTTGAAAATTCTCCGATTTCATGTTATTCGAAATGAGTTTGTTAACAAGACCTGATCAACCTTATTAGTGGATTTCTTTTGATGAGCGTGATATGGGTGAATTTAGAAAACAGAACTCTCTGTACCCTCTTTTTACTTTCTGTTATTCATATTAAATAAAGCAAAAATAGGAATTTTTGTCAATTTTCTGAATTATCCGTGCAATAAAAAAAAACCTCGAAAATAAAAGTTCTCCAACTACCCTGAAAATTTAATATGATTTTTATGGAATATTTTAGAATATCTGGCACTGAGAACACATCAGGGGGAGCCAGCACCTGGCCACGAGGGTCTAGGGCGCGCCCCCTGCCTCATGGGCCCCTGGAGGCCCCCCTCGACTTATTCCAGCCACCACACACTGCTTCTTCCTCCCCAAAAAATCACCAACTAGATCAAGCATGAGTTCTAGCTCATCTTGCTGCCATTTTGGATCTCCTAGCTCAATGCTCCATTCACAAAACTGCTTTGAGGGATTGTTCTTTAGTATGTGACTTCTCCAATGGTCCAATTAGTTTTTGTTCTAGTGCTTTATTTATTGCAAATTGTTGCTGCTTAGGTGACCCTGTTCTTGAGCTTGCATGTCAAATTTATGTGGTCAAAAGTAGTCTTAATGCATGATATAGTCTCTAGGCACTTGTGGGAGTAGTTGCTAACAATTTTGTTGAGTTAGGTTCACTTTTATTTTGAGTTACTAAAAATTTCAGAAATTTTTCAGAGGAAGAAATATGTTTAGGAATAGGTACCAAGGTGGTTCTTCAAGGAAGCAAGGACCCAAGCCCGCAATGCGTGAGCCGGACGATGAACCACCGAGGGATGCTCAAGTGCGACCTTGTGAATGGACGTCAGAAGATTTCATGGTCCAAGCAGGAATCAATGAGGAATTTGACGCATATGTGCGTAACGCCAATCTTGAGAGCTTCGTGGCAGATAAGTGCCATCAGTACCACCACCTCACTGATTCCTTTGTGAGAAGGTTTGAATTTTCATCATCACGCAATTCTCAAACTGTCCTGTTTGATCTTTATGATAAATCTTATATCATGGACTTAGAAGATTTTAACCCTGCTTGTAAACTCTCACAGTGGGGTAATGTTAGTGAACCTCACAAATCTGAATATAGAGACTTTCTTGCTAGTATAACTATGGGGGAATCTAGGGAAATGACGCAAGCTACCATAGGGAGCATTCATTTTCCCGCTATACATTATTTTGCTCTCTTTATAGGTAGATGCATAAATGGTAAGGATGAGGCATGTCACATGTGTGTGCCAGATCTTAGTGTTCTCAAGAGTGCTATATTAGGAGGTAGACAATATAACTTGGGGCCATTGTTGTACGCAGGTTGCATAATAACTAAATTAATGAAGATTTCTTTGGTGGAATTTATGCAACCCGTTTAGCTAACTTTCTTAAGATACCCATACGTGGAGATCATATTGAGTTGCCTCCTGCTTATTTAGATTATAATGCCATGGTTCGTCATCAGTTTGTTGAGAGGAAAAATCAGTTCCTCCAGTACCGGCTAATCTTTGACAGACGACGCACCTATCACGTCGCTCTCCATGCTCCTACTTTCTTTGACTTTTAGGCAAAAGGGAGATATGTTATAACCAGGGAGTAGGCGACCGAGTACGAGAGGATAGCGGAGGCAGCCCGCCTCCATGCTGCAGCTCTTCAGGCAGTAGCTGAGGCATCATAGTATGACCCCAGCTTCAACTTCGGTATCCACCAGGCCATCCTTGCGCATAGACCAACTTAGGCCAAAAGCCTAAGCTTGGGGGAGCACGTATTTCTCACCGACATTACATTCATGTTCACACACTCATGCTGGTTGTCGGTGCTCATATTTTTTCACTGTATCATCCATGCTAGTTTATTTCATTTTTAGCTTTCTTCTTGTGTGCCTTAATAAACCCTAAGAAAAACCAAAAAATTAGTTGTAGCTTTTAGTTAGTTTACTTTCCATGCCTGTAGTAGTAGTAAATAAAAAGAAAAACCAAAAAAGATTTCTTGTTCTTATTTTGCTTGTTGGGAGCTTTCCCATGTAAATAGTTTTGTTTCTATTCTTTCCTTTGGGGGTCGAGAGGAGAAGACCAAGATTAAAATGTTGAGTGGCTCTCATATGCATTATTGTTGATCTAACAAAGAGCCCATATTACCTTGTATTCTCTCTTGAATTGAATGTTTGCAGATTCCAGCTTAGTCCAATGCATGTGCACTATTATTATTATCCACATCGTTCAGTCGTGCAAGTGAAAGGCAGTAATGTTGATTATATGATGAACTTATTGAGATGAGGAAAGCTGGTATGAACTCGACCTCTCTTGTTTTTGTAAATATGATTAGTTCATCGTTCCTGATTCAGCCTATTATGAAAGAAACATATTTGCAATGACAATTATAGATTATAGTTGCTTATGCCATGCTTAATTAGCTAGGAGCTTATAATAGTTTACCTTGTGTGCCAACATGCTATTAAAATGGTTGTGATGTGGTACGATAGGGTGGTATCCTCCTTTGATCGATTCGAGTGGCTTGACTTGGCACATGTTCACGCATGTAGTTGAAACAAAATCAACATAGCCTCCATGATATTTATGTTCATGGTGCATTATATCCTACTCATGCTTGCATTCGGTGTTGATTAATTTTAATGCATGTTCATGACCGTTGTCGCTCTCTAGCTGGTCGCTTCCCAGTCTTTTTCTAGCCTTCACTTGTACTAAGCAGGAATACTGCTTGTGCATCCAACTCCATAAACCCCAAAGTTGTTCCATATCAGTCCACCATACCTACCTATATACGGTATCTACCTGCCATTCCAAGTAAATTTGTATGTGCCAAACTCTAAACCTTCAAATAAACATTCTGTTTTGTATGCTCGAATAGCTCATGTATCAACTAGGGCTGTCTGTATCTTCCATGCTAGGCGGGTTATTCTCAGGAGGAGTGGACTCCGCTCCTCACTCACGAGAAAATGGCTGGTCACCGGGATGCCCAGTCCCATGCTTTAAGCAATAAAATCAAAATAATTGGAAACAAAACTCCCCCAGGATTGTTGTTAGTTCGAGGCACCCGTTGTTTTGGGCAAGCCATGGATTGATGCTTGTTGGTGGTGGGGGAGTATAAACTTTACCATTCTGCTTGGGAACCGCCTATAATGTGTGTAGCATGGAAGATATCGAGATCTCTCGGTTGTTATGTTGACAATGAAAGTATACCGCTCAAACTATTATTCATATCTATTTCAAAATCGAGCTCTGACACCTCTACAAATCCCTGCTTCCCTCTGTGAAGGGCCTACCTATTTACTTTTATGTTGAGTCATCATCCTCTTATTAAAAAGCACCAGTTGGTGAGCACCGCTGTCATTTCCATCCATTATTGTTAGTTTACATTGAGTATGACTGTGACTGGATATCTTTTACCATGAATTACAATGTCTAGTCAGTCCACGATCTTTAAAGGTGCTCTGCATTTATGTTTTGCGGTCTCAGAAAGGGCTAGCAAGATACCATCTTGTTATACCATATCATGATTGTTTTGAGAAAGTGCTGTCATCCGAGATTTGTTATTATTGCTCGCTAGATGATTATGCCATTGATAAGAGTAAACATGAGACCTAAATGTTATTGCGAATATGGTTAGTTCATAATCTTTGCTGAAAACTTGAATGCTGGCTTCACATATTTACAACAACGAGAGCAAACAAAGTTTGTAAAAGTTTTTCTTTATCACTTTCAATTTATCAACTGAATTGCTTGAGGACAAGCAAAGGTTTAAGCTTGGGGGAGTTGATATGTCTCCGTCGTATCTACTTTTCCAAACACTGTTGGCCTTGTTTTGGACTCTAACTTGCATGATTTGAATGGAACTAACCCGGACTGACGCTGTTTTCAGCAGAATTGCCATGGTGTTATTTTTGTGCAGAAATAAAAGTTCTCAGAATGACCTGAAAATCAATGGAGATTATTTTTGGAATATATAAAAAATACTAGAAGAAGAATCCACGTCATGGGGCCCACACCCTGTCCACGAGGGAGGGGGGCACGCCTACCCCCCTGGGCACGCCCCCTGCCTCGTGGGCCCCCTGATGCTCCACCGACCTCAACTCCAACTCTATATATTCACGTTTGGGGAGAAAAAAATCAGAGAGAAGGATTCATTGTGTTTTACGATACGGAGCCGTTGCCAAACCCAAAACTCTCTTGGGAGGGCTAATCTCGAGTCTGTTCGGGGATCCGGAGAGGGGAATCCGTCACCATCGTCATCATCAACCTTCCTCCATCACCAATTTCATGATGCTCACCGTCATGCGTGAGTAATTCCATCGTAGGCTTGCTGGACGGTGATGGGTTGGATGAGATTTATCATGTAATCGAGTTAGTTTTGTTATGGTTTGATCCCTAGTATCTACTATGTTCTAAGGTTGATGTTGCTATGACTTTGCTATGCTTAATGCTTGTCACTAGGGCCCGAGTGCCATGATTTCAGATCTGAACCAATTATGTTTTCATCAATATATGAGAGTTCTTGATCCTATCTTGCAAGTATATAGTCACCTATTATGTGTTATGATCCGTTAACCCCGAAGTGACAATAATCGGGATCATTACCGGTGATGACCGTAGTTTGAGGAGTTCATGTATTCAATATGTGTTAATGCTTTGGTCCGGTACTCTATTAAAAGGAGGCCTTAATATCCCTTAGTTTCCAATAGGACCCCGCTGCCACGGGAGGGTCGGACAAAAGATGTCATGCAAGTTCTTTTCCATAAGCACGTATGACTATATTCGGAATACATGCCTATATTACATTGATGAACTGGAGCTAGTTCTGTGTCACCCTATGTTATGACTGTTACATGATCGATCGCATCCGACATAATTCTCCATCACCGGTCCATTGCCTACGAGCTTTTCATATATTGTTCTTAGCTTATTTACTTTTCCGTTGCTACTGTTACAATCACTACAAAACCCAAAAATATTACTTTTGCTACCGTTACTACTACTATCATATTACTTTGCTACTAAATTCTTTTCTGCAGATATTAAGTTTCCAGGTGTGGTTGAATTGACAACTCAACTGCTAATACTTGAGAATATTCTTTGGCTCCCCTTGCGTCGAATCAATAAATTTGGGTTGAATACTCTACCCTCAAAAACTGTTGTGATCCCCTATACTTGTGGGTTATCATAGCTCATCACTGAAATTGGTTCCAGTGATGCCTACACCAATCAATGAGGAAGTTAATGATGATGATCATGAAACTTCCGACGAAGTTACTACCGAACCTCCTAGGTCAACCAGAGTATGATCCGCACCAGAGTGGTACGGTAATCCTGTTCTGGAAGTCATGTTGCTAGACCATGATGAACCTACGAACTATGAGGAAGCGATGATGAGCCTAGATTCCGATAGATGGCTTGAGGCCATGAAATCTGAGATAGAATCCATGTATGAGAACAAAGTGTGGACTTTGATGGACTTGCCCGATGATCGGCAAGCCATTGAGAATAAATGGATCTTCAAGAGGAAGATGGACACTGATAGTAGTGTTGCTATCTACAAAGCTTGACTTGTCGAAAAGGGTTTTTGACAAATTCAAGATGTTGACTACGATGAGATTTTCTAACTCATACCGATGCTTAAAGTCTGTCCGAATCATGTTAGAAATTGCCACATTTTATGAAATTTGACAAATGGATATCAAAACTGCATTCCTTAATGGATTTATTAAAGAAGAGTTGTATATGATACAACCAGAAGGTTTTGTCAATCCTAAAGGTGCTAACAAAATGTGCAAGCTCTAGCGATCCATCTATGGACTGGTGCAAGCATCTCAGAGTTGGAATATATGTTTTGATAAGTTGATCAAAGCATATAGTTCTATACAGACTTGCGGTGAAGCCTTATTTACAAGAAAGTGAGTGGAGCACTACAGCCTTTCTGATAAGTATATGTGAATGACATATTGTTGATCGGAAATGATGTAGAATTTTCTGGAAAGCATAAAGGAGTGTTTGAAAGGAGGTTTTCTAAGAAAGACCTTGGTGAAGCTGCTTACATATCGGGCATCAAGATCTATAGAGATAGATCAAGATGCTTGATAAGATTTTTCAATGAGTACATACCTTGACAAGATTTTTGAAGTATTTCAAAATGGAACAGTCAAAGAAGGAGTTCTTGCCTATATTGCAAGGTGTAAAGTTGAGTAAGTCTCAAAACACGACCACGACAGAAAATAGAAAGAGAATGAAAGTCATTTCCTATGCCTCGGCCATAGGTTCTATAAAGTATGCTATGTTGTGTACCAAACCTATTCTCTACCTTGCCATGAGTTTGGCAAGGGGGTACGATATTGATCCAGGAGTGGATCACTTGACAGCGGTCAAAGTTATCCTTAGAAGACTAAGGAGATATTTCTCAATTATGGAGGTGATAAAGAGTTCGTCGTAAAGAGTTACGCCGATGCAAGCTTTTAAACCGATCCGGATGACTCTGAGTCTCAATCTGGATACATATTGAAAGTGGGAGCAATTAGCTAGAGTAGCTCCATGCAGAGCATTGTAGACATAGAAAATTTGCAAAATACATACGACTCTGAATGTGACAGACCCATTGACTAAGCTTCTCTCACAAGCAAAACATGATCACACCTTAGTACTCTTTGGGTGTTAATCACATAGCGATATGAACTAGATCATTGACTCTAGTAAAACTCTTTGGGTATTAGTCACATGGTGATGTGAACTATTGGTGTTAAATCACATGGTGATGTGAACTAGATTATTGACTCTAGTGCAAGTGGGAGACTAAAGGAAATATGCCCTAGAGGCAATAATAAAGTTGTTATTTATATTTCCTTATATCATGATAAATGTTTATTATTCATGCTAGAATTGTATTAACCGGAAACTTAGTACGTGTGTGAATACATAGACAAAACAGAGTGTGCCTAGTATGCCTTTACTTGACTAGCTCGTTAATCAAAGATGGTTATATTTCCTGACCATAGACATGTGTTGTCATTTGATGAATGGGATCACATCATTAGAGAATGATGTGATGGACAAGACCCATCTGTTAGCTTAGCATAATGATCGTTTAGTTTTATTGCTATTGTTTTCATCATGACTTATACATGTTCCTCTGACTATGAGATTATGCAACTCTCGAATACTGGAGGAACACCTTGTGTGCTTTAAAACATCACAACGTAACTGGGTGATTATAAAGATGCTCTACAGATGTGTCTGAAGGTATTTGTTGGGTTCACTACTACAGGATGCTGCTAACGTGAGACTATGATCAGAGACCCTTTGACGAAACTATGTGCGATGCAATAATTGCAAACGGTGGTGTAAAAAATCGTTAAAAAGGTGCAAAACATTTGCGATGATGGATGCATCAAACATGGTTCAGATTTTAGTTGCGTGTGGGATTCAGGGCATATGGTTCAGTTCAATTAACTGTTTTCGATGAGGAGGAAAAAAGAAACGGGCAGCCAGATGAAGGTGTGTGCGATGTACAACACACGGTTCACTCGGATGAACTATTTGTGACTAGGCAACACAAAAGAAACGGCCAGCCAGATCAAGGTGTGTGCGATGTACATCATCCAATTCACTCGGATGAACTGTTTGTGATTAGGCAATACAAAAGAAATGGTTAGCCAGATCGAGGTGTGTGCGATGTACGACATGTGGTTCACCCGGATGAACTATTTGCGTTGAGACAAGAGAACAGAAACGGTTCAATATAAAAAATACCATAAATATTGCAAGCTTCAAATTCAAAGATTACTATGCCCAAATTCAAACATTGCAAGATGCGTCATTTTTGAAAAGGGATCAGCCGTTGACAAGTCATGTATGGGTTTGACACAATAACTTCCAATTGCTTTGCCATATGCTCTTCAAATATGAAGTTTGGCATTTTTGGAGGCACTTCCATTCCACAGTACCAGCCGGCTCTGATAATCATACCATTGATCTTTCCTAATTAAATGCGTGCTCAACCTCAGTACCCTCAGCACCTTTACTCTAGCAAGAAAGAACCTGGCGAGTGTAATCTCCGGTGGGGTCCCTCAGTAGGAGTTCAAAGTAATATTTGAGAGATGCAGATCCAGGCATTCGATGTGATTGTCGTTATAAACATCATCCACCTCCGGGCCTAATATGCACTCAAAAAGAAGAGAATGTGTTAGTGCCTACATGCAGTTTTGAACATTGCTACATGCCCATTTGGTTTGCAAGATTTGTAAAATGCACCAACGTGCCATCTTCGATCTAGCATGATTAACATGGCATTTGATTACAATCTAGAAACATGTAGCCTTCTTCGCAAGAGGTTGGATTGGATGAAAAATTCCCTAAGAAAACTAGTACACATGAATCCAAAGGAGAAATGCTTATGGACGATTGTAACCATATGAATGAAGCAACCAATATGGGGTGGGGTGTATGTCCTAAAATCCTCCAAAATTCCTTCAGAAACAATAGTACATTGTCACTGTATGCTTGGGAAAAGGTGCAAAAAATTGAACTCCCTTATGGTTTACATTTAACAGGAAAGGAACATCACCTCGATATACAGCTTCTTCAGGCACGGAAAGCATCTCAGGCAACTGACAACTTGGTCCAGGTTGGGGCCGTTAGATTCTAGTGCCAAGATCTTCACTGTGCCCAGATTCTGGGTGAAGCTTCGCTGGATGACAGACAAACATACATCTTCAAAACTAGAAATGACGTTGATATCAAGAAGGAGAGGTATATAAGGCGACTTTTGTACCTGAAAGTTGTAGTATTTGACAAACGAGTAGCCCACCACTTTCAATTTCGGCGCAGAAATGACATTGATTCTTGTTGGACCTTGTTGATCAACTACAAGTAATCTCTCAAGTGAAGGTGTGTCCTGGATGACCATATTGTGGTCCAGCTTTTGTGATCTCTCATTGCAGCACCAGCAACACACATAAATAGTCCAAAGATTCCTGGAGGTGATGTGCAAGGTACTCGACCAATTCATCGCATGAAGACGAAGGAACTCGAGTGCAGTACAACCGCGGAGCAGGCGCTCCATGTCATCGTTTGGGATGCGGACAGCGACGAGCTCGAGGTGCTTCAGTCGTGGTAGAAAAAGAGCGGGCGCGTCATTAAAGGGGGGAAATGGCAGTTCATGAACTTGGTGAGGCGCAACATGGGCGCGAAGCGGAGCGCGGACGTTGGCAGCAAGCGCATATGCCCATCATTATAACTTAGCTTCTCGAGCCGATCTATGGCGCGGGATCGGAACCACTCATCAAGATTGGCTCAGTCCTTGCCATTGGAACGGAACTTGCCCGTGATAAGGCCTTCGATTGGGCCATCATGACTGCCGAGGATCTGGGAGAACGTATCCAAGCTTTGGCGATAGCCATGGCAGAGCTTGTGGGCGCCGAGGAGGTCGACAGGGGTGGGGAGCCATAGGGTGCGCCACCGCCGAGAAAGGCCGGCTGTCCTCGCTCGATATTTGATTGGGAGGAGGGATATGATGACTATCAACATATCATCGGGGAGGTTGTTGATGAAGTCTAGGTCTGCTAGAGTAGCTTGCGGTTCTTTCTCGACCCGCCTCCACTAGTTCGTAGCCTCGTTCTCCACCTCGTCGGCGGGGACGGAAACCTCTGTCTCCATATTCACACCGTGCTCCGGTGCTTCAGCAGCCCCGGCGTCGCCACTCCCTCTGATGGGGCGCTTCGGTGTCATCCTTGTACACTGACAGCTTTGAGGACTCAGCGTGGCGTCGAGGATGCGGGCGGAGAGAGAGGGATTGTGTGTGTGGCGAGGATGGGGTGTGCGACCGCTCGACAGCGCCATTAATATAGACCAGTGGGAGCGAGGCGGGCGGCGGTCCAAGGTTGTCTCGCTTCCCAGTGAGAATGACTGCTTAATCTCTAGCTAGTTTGAATGAAAGCTATGCTTAATTACTGAATTTTAGTTGCAAAAAATAGATAGTGCAATTGATTTTTAGTTGCATATTATGAAAAATCGCAGTGTCTCTTGGCTTAGCGCCAAAGTCAGGCTTTAATTTGCATACCGTAATTTGAACTGTTTGTGTTGAAGAGATGCATAGATCCTGCGTTGAACAGCTTGTATGCTTCCCGGTGAGCCTGCGCATCGGACTGCGCTCGCATGCCTCCCGTTCAGTCAAGCAGCTATCCACACGACACCTCCTATAGCCATTAAAACCAAGACATGTGGCGTCACGCGAATGGTTAACCGAATGCACACTTTTCGAATTATACAAATGTTTGAGATATTGAAGTGGCAGCTATTTTTTTGAAAATGCTATTGTTGGCTGTCATTATTCGAGTGCGTGATACGTCTCCAATGTATCTATAATTTTTGATTGTTCCATGCTATTATATTATCTGTTTTGGATGTTTATGGGCTTTATTATACACTTTTATATTATTTTTGGGACTAACCTATTAACCCAGAGCCCAGTGCTAGTTTCTGTTTTTTCCTTGTTTTAGAGTATCGCAGAAAAGGAAAATCAAACAGAGTCCAATTGACCTGAAACTTCACGGAACTTATTTTTGGACCAGAAGAAGCCCACGGAGTATCGAAGATGGACCAAGAGAGTCCCGGGCTGCCCACAAGGGTGGGGGGCGCGCCCCCTGCCTCGTGGACAGCCCGGAGATCCACCGACGTACTTCTTCCTCCCATATAAACCCATATACCCTAAAAACTTCGAGGAGCACAATAGATCGGGAGTTCCGCCACCAGAAGCCTCCGTAGCCACCGAAAACCAATCTAGACCCGTTCCGGCACCCTGCCGGAGGGGGAATCCCTCACCAGTGGCCATGTTCATCATCCCGGTGCTCTCCATGACGAGGAGGGAGTAGCTCTCCCTCGGGGCTGAGGGTATGTACCAGTAGCTATTTGTTTGATCTCTCTCTCTCTCTCTCTCTCTCTCGTGTTCTTGAGGTGTTACGATCTTGATGTATCACGAGCTTTGCTATTATAGTTGGATCTTATGATGTTTCTCCCCCTCTACTCTCTTGTAATGGATTGAGTTTTCCCTTTGAAGTTATCTTATCGGATTGAGTCTTTAAGGATTTGAGAACACTTGATGTATGTCTTGCGTGGGATACCCGTGGTGACAATGGGGTATTCTATTGATCCACTTGATGTATGTTTTGGTGATCAACTTGCGGGTTCCGCCCATCAACCTATGCATAGGGGTTGGCACACGTTTTCATCTTGACTCTCCGGTAGAAACTTTGGGGCACTCTTTGAAGTACTTTGTGTTGGTTTGAATAGATGAATCTGAGATTGTGTGATGCATATCGTATAATCATACCCACAGATACTTGGGGTGACATTGGAGTATCTAGGTGACATTAGGGTTTTGGTTGATTTGTGTCTTACGGTGTTATTCTAGTACGAACTCTATGATAGATCGAACAGAAAGAATAGCTTCATGTTATTTTACTACGGACTCTTGAATAGATCGATCAGAAAGCATAACTTTGAGGTGGTTTCGTACCCTACCATATTCTCTTCGTTTGTTCTCGCTATTAGTGACTTTGGAGTGACTCTTTGTTGCAAGTTGAGGAATAGTTATATGATCCAATTATTTTATTATTGTTGAGGGAACTTGCACTAGTGAAAGTATGAACCCTAAGCCTTGTTTCAACGCATTGCAATACCATTTGTGCTCACTTTTATCATTAGTTACCTTGATGTTTTTATATTTTCATATTACAAAAACTTTTATCTACCATCCATATACCACTTGTATCACCATCTCTTCGCCGAACTAGTGCACCTATACAATTTACCATTGTATTGGGTGTGTTGGTGTAGGATCGAAAGTATGTCTAGAGGGGGGTGATTAGACCACTTGACCAAATAAAAATCTAGCCTTTTCCCAATTTTAGTTCTTGGCCGATTTTAGCAACTTTGGACAAGTCAAGCAATCTTGACACAATTCAATCAAGCATGCAAAGAGTATATGAGCAGCGGAAAGTAAAGCATGCAACTTGCAAGAATGTAAAGGGAAGGGTTTGGAGGATTCAAACGCAATTGGAGACACGGATGTTTTGTCGTGGTTCCGATAGGTGGTGCTATCGTACATCCACGTTGATGGAGACTTCAACCCACGAAGGGTAATGGTTGCGCGAGTCCACGGAGGGCTCCACCCATGAAGGGTCCACGAAGAAGCAAGCTTGTCTGTCCCACCATGGCCATCGCCCACGAAGGACTTGCTCCACTAGCGGTAGATCTTCACGAAGTAGGCGATCTCCTTCCCTTACAAACTCCTTGGTTCAACTCCACAATCTTGTCAGAGGCTCCCAAGTGACACCTAGCCAATCTAGGAGACACCACTCTCCAAGAAGTAATAAATGGTGTGTTGATGATGAACTCCTTGCTCTTGTGCTTCAAATGATTGTCTCCCCAACACTCAACTCTCTCTCACAGGATATGGATTTGGTGAAAAGAAGATTTGTGTGGAAAGAAACTTGGGGAAGGCTAGAGATCAAGATTCATATGGTAGGAATGGAATATCTTGGCCTCAACACAAGTGTAGGTGGTTCTCTCTCAGAAAATATATGTTGGAAGTGTAGGTTTGTTCTGATGGCTCTCTCCACAAATGAAGAGGAGGTGGAGGGGTATATATAGCCTCCACACAAAATCTAACCATTACACATAACTTTCCAAACTCCGTGGGACCGAATGATTAAACTCGGTCGGACCGATTTAGCAAAGCTAATGACCGTTAGGGTTTTCGGTGGGACCGACATGCAATAACGTAATCTTGGTGAGACCGATTACACAAACTCGGTGAGACCGATTTTGGTAATAAGCTAACCAGAGAGTTGGTCAACTAAACTCGGTGGGACCGATCGCTCATTTCCGTGAGACCGAAACATTATGAAGGGAGAACAGAGAGTTTACATTGCAATCTTGATGGGACCGATCGCTCATCTCGGTGAGACCGAAATGTTACGAAGGGAAACAGAGAGATTACAACCCCATCTCGATGAGACCAAGATCCCTATCGGTGAGACCGATTTGCCTAGGGTTTGTGGCAATGGTTATGACATTTGAAACTCGGTGGCGCCGGATAGAAAGAATCGGTGGGGCCGAGTTTGACTTTTGGTTTAGGTCATATGTGGATGTGAGAAAGTAGTTGAGGGTTTTGGAGCATATCACTAAGCATTTTGAGCAAGAACCTCATTAAGCAACACCTCATCCCTCCTTGATAGTATTGGCTTTTCCTATAGACTCAATGTGATCTTGGATCACTAAAATAGAAAATGTAGAGTCTTGAGCTTTGAGATTTAGCCAATCCTTTGTCCTTAGCATTTTGAGGGGTCCACTTTTCTCATCCACGCCATGCCAATCATTGAGCTTTCCTGAGATATTAATCTTGAAATAGCATTAGCTCAATGAGTTATATGTTGTTAGGAATTACCAAAACCACATAGGGATAGTTGCACTTTCAATCTCCCCCTTTTTGGTAATTGATGACAACATATAGATCAAAGCTTCGACAAATGATAATATGAGTGAAGAACATTGTCTCTTTGAGAAGTATGTGAAAAGCAAGAGCTCCCCCTAAATTTGTGCATAGTTTAAGATTTTATTTGGACTGCAAATGCACAAAGAGTTAGGATCATGGGTTACTCTTCCATGTCACATACATCTTGGTGGAGCGCTCAAAATGATAATAATTAAAATACATGCACTCATCACCAAGCAAAGTGAATGATCATATAAGGATAAGTAAGATAATATCATCTAACAAGCATAAGTGTAGCTTATGATCAACCACATGATCATCGATGTCTCACAGATAATAGCATAGTATCTCAAGCAATCAAAAGACAAACAAAGTTCAACCACCAAAGCAAGAGAGAATAAAAAGCAATGCTTTCTCTCGAAGCCTATGATCTATACATTTTCTCCCCCTTTGGCAACAAGTTACCAAAAAGTTCATAGAAAATGCACAGCACTAAAACGTCTCTCAGGCTTGGTCTTCAGGTGGTGGTGTCCGGAGAACTCCAAGAACGAAGGCTTCAGTCGAAGTAGATGGAGCTGCTGGGGTAGGTGCTGGAGCTGGTGGCACTGAAGCTGTAGCTGGTGCAGATGAAGTGGCTCTGGTGTCTGTTACTGGCACTGCAGTTGATCTCTGAGCTCAAGGCACTCTGGCAAATGCATCAATGGTTGTTCTGCCCTTCCTCTCCTGCATATCATCTTGTAGCTGCTCCACAACTGACTGAATCTCAATTACTTTGACATCTAAATCATAGAATTTTTGTTCCATGATTCTTTCCAAGCTCTCCTGGTTTTGAGTCAGGGTGGCTAGTCCCTTCTCAAACCTCAGAGTTGATGCTATCAAGTAACCAAGCTGATCTTGCTTGCTTTTCAAAAAGTACTCAGATGCCTCCTCTTGAGTTGGCATCTTGGCATCCTTCTCTTTCTTTGGTTTCTCCTTGTTCTCTTGAGCTTGTACTGATGATGGTTCATTCTCATTCATCACAACTTGATTGTCCTCAAAGTCGGGATAGATAGGCAAGTGTTCCTTATCCAACAAGTATGTGCATGTGCCCATCATTGAGTTTATCAAGTCCTAGATCTATGGGGCATATCCACAACTTCTTTTCTGGTCAGCTGCAGTCCTCTTGATAGTCTCAACTATAAGGCTCATGACCTTGAACTTATGTGGCACATCAAATATATGTAGCAAGTTAATTGCATGGCCTCTGATCATTCCGTGATCACCAGACTTGGGCAAGAGAGTGTGCCTAAGGATCCAATTGATTGTAGGCAGCCCTGACAGCAAGTGTTTTACTGACCCAAACTGGTGAGTCTCAAGATCATCTTCAGGAATCTCCTTGTACATGTTTGCCATAGAGTTGTGATCCATCTTCTTCTTGGCATAGACATCCAAGTCATCTTCTTCTTCCTTAGGAGCATTGATCAGATTTTCCCATTCCTCAATAGTTGAGTGGTACCTTGTACCTTCAGACATCCATACTATCCTGCCATCTGGATAGAAGTGTGCTGTGGAGTAGAATTGCATTATGAGCTCCTCATTCCACTTTGTGAGCTTCTGCCCAACAAAGTCTGCAACTCCACAAGCACTGAAGCTGTCAAACACACCAGGATAGTGTTCCTCATTTTCCTTGATATACTTCCAGTCGACCCACCTCATTTCACACACTATAGGCTTCTTGTCCAACAACACTGTCTCATAGAAGTCATGTTGTTCCTTTGTGTGGAACCTGTAATCAACAGCAGTCCTTCTCCTGGTAGCATATGGATCTGTCTCTCTCCATAGCCTCAACCCTGAGTCTCTCCTGATCTTCATGTTCTCAGCCACAGGATGAGCATCATTGTGGTCTGGAATCTTGGGTTTGAGCTTTCTCGGTACTTGTCCTTCATCATCTTCATCAGCAGCAACTTCAGGCACAGGGGCCTTGTTCTTCTCAGCAGCTGGTATACTCCTGGTATTCCTCTTAGGTGCACTCTTGGGCTTGGAGGCTGCTTTGGGTGCTTCTTTGGGCTTTGATGTTGCAGCCCCTGACTTTATAGCATCACCCATTAGCTTCTGGGCCTTAGGTGCTGGTGCAGCAACCTCTTCTTCCTCTTCCTCTTCAGAATCTCTCATGATTGAGGATCTCGCAAGCACTCTAGCAGTGGTCTTTTTGATCCTCTCCTTCCTCTTCTTCCCTTCTGCAGCAGCCTCTTTGGGTAAGATCCCAAAGGGACTTGAGTAGATGCTCTGGCCTTAGACATTGGAATTCTATTTGTAGGAACTTTTGCTTCATTCCTGGCTTGGTGGCAGCAGCAGTGCTATATTCCTTCTTAACCACTTTCTTCTTGGAAGTGGCCTCATCCTCAACTGCCACATAGTCTTCATCCTCAAACTCTGAAGTTTTCTTCTTCCTTGTTCTGGTGGCAGCTTTGGGCAAGTTGTTGGGAGTGCTCCTGCTACCATCATGTGAACTGCTAGAGGGACTAGTGCCCTCACTCAGGTGAACCTGCTTCTCTGACCTGTTCTGGCTGTCACTCTAATCAGACATATTGCAAACACTGACAGCAGACCCTGTGAATAGATATAGATGAGATAGAGTGGATGAGCATCACAAAATGCAGAGGTTTTTGCAAAAGAATGAGTCAAAAACTTAGTTTTAGTTTTCCATAGAAAGCATTTCGGATCAACCGATTTGTAAACTCGGTGATACCGAAGCAGCTGTTGGAACCTAAACTAGTGAACTCGGTCAGACCGAGTCGCAGTTTGGTGGCACCGAGACTGCTAGGGTTTCACAAAGTCCTGAACTCGGTCACACCGATTTGCAATTCTCAGTCAGTCCGAAAATTACATGTGCAATGGCCCGAATCGGTGGTACCGAGTTCCACAACTCAGTGGGTCCGAGATGGTTTCGGCGGAAATCAAACCCTAAATTTTCAATTCAACTCTAATCTACGGAGTGTTTTGACTGGATAAGATCGTTTCAATCGTGGTAAGAATCATAATGAACACAATGTGCTAGGAATCGGATGGGGATAGCACTATGTTCGAGTCCATACCCTAGTTCGGCGATGAACTCGCTACGGCGGCAACGGCGGGGAAGAATTCCGTTGACAGCGGCGGAGACCAGCGGCAGGAGGCGGCTGGCGACGAGGAGGACGATCCGGAGACCCAGGAGGCAGAGCGAGCTATGCGCGAGTCCACAGAGGGCTCCACCCACGAAGGGTCCACGAAGAAGCAAGCTTGTCTGTCCTACCATGGCCATCGCCCACGAAGGACTTGCCTCACTAGCGGTAGATCTTCACGAAGTAGGCGATCTCCTTCCCTTACAAATTCCTTGGTTCAACTCCACAATCTTGTCGGAGGCTCCCAAGTGACACCTAGCCAATCTAGGAGACACCACTCTCTAAGAAGTAACAAATTGTGTGTTGATGATGAACTCCTTGCTCTTGTGCTTCAAATGATAGTCTCCCCAACACTCAACTCTCTCTCATAGGATATGGATTTGGTGGAAAGAAGATTTGAGTAGAAAGAAACTTGGGGAAGGCTAGAGATCAAGATACATATGGTAGGAATGGAATATCTTGGTCTCAACACAAGTGTAGGTGGTTCTCTCTCAGAAAATATAGGTTGGAAGTGTAGGTTTGTTCTAATGGCTCTCTCCACGAATGAAGAGGAGGTGGAGGGGTATATATAGCCTCCACAAAAAATCTAACCATTACACATAACTTTCCAAGCTCTGTGGGACCAGATGATTAAACTCGGTTGGACTGATTCAGCAAAGCTAGTGACCGTTAGGGTTTTCGGTGGGACCGACATGCAATACGGTAGGACCGATATGATTAGGGTTAGGGCATAACGTAATCTCGGTGAGACCGATTACACAAACTCGGTCAGACCAATTTTGGTAATAAGCTAACCAGAGAGTTGGTCAGGTAAACTCGGTGGGACCGATCGCTCATTTCGGTGAGACCGAAACGTTACGAAGGGAAACAGAGAGATTACAACCCCATCTCGGTGAGACCGAGATCCCTATCGGTGAGACCGATTCTCCTAGGGTTTGTGGCAGTGGCTATGACATTTGAAACTCGGTGGCGCTAGATAGAAAGAATCGGTGGGGACGAGTTTGACTTTTGGTTTAGGTCATATGTGGATGTGAGAAAGTAGTTGAGGGTTTTGGAGCATATCACTAAGCATTTTGAGCAAGAACCTCATTATGCAACACCTCATTCCTCCTTGATAGTATTGGCTTTCCCTATAGACTCAATGTGATCTTGGATCACTAAAATAGAAAATGTAGAGTCTTGAGCTTTGAGCTTGAGCCAATCCTTTGTCCTTAGCATTTTGAGGGGTCCACTTTTCTCATCCACGCCATGCCAATCATTGAGCTTTCCTGAGATATTAATCTTGAAATAGCATTAGCTCAATGAGCTATATGTTGTTAGGAATTACCAAAACCACCTAGGGATAGTTGCACTTTCAGTTGGGGACACAAGAGACTCTTTGTTATTTGGTTGCAGGGTTGCTTGAGAGAGACCACCTACATCTTACGCCTCCCACGGATTGATAAACCTTAGGTCATCCAGTTGAGGGAAATTTGCTACTGTCCTACAAACCTCTGCACTTGGACGCCCAACAACGTCTACGAGAAGAAGGTTGTGTAGTATATATCGGTGCGCCTTCTCTCAAAATGGACACGAGAAATACCACAGCATGTCGGGTACCCTTCGATGATAGCATGCCAAGTTTCATGAATTTCAGACGAGTTTTAGATTTACTAGAATTTAAAAACAAAGTATCTCAACGTTTTGCCGGCAATCAATGGTGCCCTGGTGTTTGAAATTCATCCCCATTTCTTGCATGCACCGAAGGATGCATATTTGATTTTTCAACCAATTTATATGCACTGGAGCATGTGCATGTAGTTCAAATTTGAATTATGCACATAAATGCATTAAAAACCTAGTTAATGCATAAAATGTCCAAACGAACCCCGAAAAATCACAAAAATTGACAGATAACCCACAAGTATAGGGGATCGCAACAGTTTTCGAGGGTAGAGTATTCAACCCAAATTTATTGATTCGACACAAGGGGAGCCAAAGAATATTCCCAAGTATTAGCAGCTGAGTTGTCAATTTAACCACACCTAGAAAACTTAATATCTGCAACAAAGTATTTAGTAGAAACGTAATATGGAAGTAACGGTAACGGTGGCAAAAGTAACAGTATTGGTTTTGTAGTGATTGTAACAGTGGCAACAGAAAAGTAACTAAGAAAAGATCAATATGTGAAAAGCTCATAGGCAATGGATCAGTGATGAATAATTATGTCGGATGTGATTCCTTATGCAATAGTTATAACATAGGGTGACACAGAACTAGCTCCAGTTCATCAATGTAATGTAGGCATGTATTCCGAATATAGTCATATGTGCTTATGGAAAAGAACTTGCATGACATCTTTTGTCCTACCCTCCCGTGGCAGCGGGGTCCTATTGGAAACTAAGGGATATTAAGGCCTCCTTTTAATAGAGTACCGGACCAAAGCATTAACACTTAGTGAATACATGAACTCCTCAAACTACGGTCATCACTGGTAAGTATCCAGATTATTGTCACTTCAGGGTTAACTGATCATAACACATAATAGGTGACTATAGACTTGCAAGATAGGATCAAGAACTCACATATATTCATGAAAACATAATAGGTTCAGATCTGAAATCGTGGCACTTGGGCCCTAGTGACAAGCATTAAGCATAGCAAAGTCATAGCAACATCAATCTCAGAACATAATGGATACTCGGGATCAAACCGTAACAAAACTAACTCAATTACATGATAAATCTCACCCAACTCATCATCTAGCAATCCTACGATGGAATTACTCAAGCATGGCGGTGAGCATCATGAAATTGGTGATGGAGGAAGGTTGATGATGACGATGGCGACGGGTTCCCCTCTCCGGAGCCACGAACGGACTCCAGATCAGCCCTCCCGAGAGAGATTAGGGCTTGGCGGCGGCTCCGTATCGTAAAACGCGATGAATCCATCTCTCTAATTTTTTCTCCCCGAACGTGAATATATAGAGTTGGAGTTGAGGTCGGTGGAGCACGAGGGGGGCCCACGAGGCAGGCGGTGCGCCCAGGGGGTAGGCGCGCCCCCCACCCTCGTGGATAGGGTGTGGGCCCCACACCAGTATTTTTATATATTCCAAAAATATTATCCATTGATTTTTTAGGTCATTCCGAGAACTTCTATTTCTGCACAAAAATAACACCATGGCAATTCTGCTGAAAACAGTGTTAGTCCGGGTTAGTTCCATTCAAATCATGCAAGTTGGAGTCCAAAACAAGGGCAAAAGTGTTTGGAAAAGTAGATACGTTGGAGACGTATCAACTCCCCCAAGCTTAAACCTTTGCTTTTCCTCAAGCAATTTAGTTGACAAACTGAAAGTGATAAAGAAAATTTTTACAAACTTTGTTTGCTCTTGTTGTTGTAAATATGTAAAGCGAGCATTCAGGTTTTCAGCAAATATTATGAAATAACCATATTCACAATAACATTTAGGTCTCATGTTTACTCATATAAATGACATAATCAACTAGCGAGCAATAATAATAAATCTCGGATGACAACACTTTCTCAAAACAATCATAATATGATATAACAAGATGGTATCTCGCTAGCCCTTTCTGAGACCGCAAAACATAAATGCAGAGCACCTCTGAAGATGAAGGGCTGACTGGTAATTGTAATTCATGGTAAAAGAGATCTAGTCACAGTCATAGTCAATGAAAATTAATAATAATACATGCAAATGACAGCGGTGCTCTCCAACTAGTGCTTTTTAATAAGAGGATGATGACTCAACATAAAAGTAAATAGATAGGCCCTTCGCAGAGGGAAACAGGGATTTGTAGAGGTGCCAGAGCTCGGTTTTGAAATAGAAATAAATAATATTTTGAGCGGTATACTTTCATTGACAACATAATAACCGAGAGATCTTGATATCTTCCATGCTACACACATTATAGGCGGTTCCCAAGCAGAATGGTAAAGTTTATACTCCCCCTAGCACCAACAAACATCAATCGATGGCTTGTCTGAAACAACGGGTGCCTCCAACTAACAACAATCCTGGGGAGTTTTGTTTGCAATTATTTTGATTTTATTTGAGCATGGGACTGGGCATCCCATTTACCAACCATTTTCTCGTGAATGAGGAGCGGAGTCCACTCCTCTTGAGAATAACCCGCCTAGCATGGAAGATATAGACATCACTAGTTGATACATGAGCTATTCAAGCATACAAAACAGAATTTCATTTGAAGGTTTAGAGGCACATACAAATTTACTTGAAATGGCAGGTAGATACCGCATATAGGAAGGTATGGTGGACTCATATGGAATAAGTTTTCGGGTTTATGGAATTGGATGCACAAGCAGTATTCTCGCTTAGTACAAGTGGAGGCTAGAAAGAGACTGGGAAGCGACCAGCTAGAGAGCAAGAATAGTCATGAACATGCATTAAAATTAATCAACATTGAATGCAAGCATGAATAGGATATAATTCACCATGAACATAAATATCGTGGAGGCTATGTTGATTTTGTTTCAACTACATGCATGAACATGTGCCAAGTCAAACCACTCGAATCGTTCAAAGGAGGATATCACCCTACCATACCACATCACAACCATTTTAATAGCATGTTGGCACGCAAGGTAAACCATTATAAAATCCTAGCAAATTAAGCATGGTATGAGCAACTATAATCTCTAATTGTCATTGCAAACATGTTTCATTCATAATGGGCTGAATCAGGAACGATGAACTAATCATATTTACAAAAACAAGAGAGGTCGAGTTCATACCAGCTTCTCTCATCTCAATCAGTCCATCATATATCGTTATTATTGCCTTAAACTTGCACAACCGAACAGTGTGGATAATAATAATAGTGCGCATGCATTGGACTAAGATGGAATCTGCAAGCATTCAATTCAAGGGAGAAGACAAGGTAATATGGGCTCTTTGTTAGATCAACAATAATGCATATAAGAGCCACTCAACATTTTCATCATGGTCTTCTCCTCTAGACGCCCAGAGAAAAGAAAAGAAACAAAACTATTTACACGGGAAAACTCCCAACAAGCGAAAGAAGAACGGAAAATCTTTTTGGGTTTTCTTTTAATTATTACTACTACAAGCATGGAAAGTAAACTAGCTAAAAGCTACAACTGATTTTTTTGTTTTTCTTAAGGTTTTTCAAACACACAAGAAGAAGCCTTAAAAAGCAATTAAACTAGCATGGATAGTACAATGAAAAATTATGAGCACCGACAACTGGAATGAGTGTGTGAACATGAATGTAATGTCGGTGAGGTATACATACTCCCCCAAGCTTAGACTTTTGGCCTAAGTTGATCTATGCCCATGGATGGCCTGGTGGATATCCGAAGTTGAAGCTGGGGTCGTACTGAGATGCATCAGCTACTGCCTGACGAGCTGCAGCTTGGAGGTGAGCTGCCTCCGTCCTCCTCTCGTACTCGTTTGCCTCCTCCCTGGTTATAACATATCTCCCTTTTTGTCTGAAAGTCAAAGAAAGCAGGAGCAGGGAGAGCAACATGGACAGTGCGACGGCGCTTGTCAAAGATTAATCGGTACTGGAGAAGTTGTTCATTCCTCTCAATAAACTGATGGAGAACCATAGCATTAAAATCTAGATAAGCAGGAGGCAACTCCATATAATTTTCATGTATGGGTATCTCAAGAAAATTAGCTACACGAGTTTCATAAATTCCACCAAACAAGTCTCCACTTAAACTATTAAGATGCAACCTACGCACAACAATAGCCCCCAAGTTATATTGTTTATCACCTAATACAGCACTCTTGAGGACACTAAGATCTGGAACGCACATGTGACAAGCCTCATCCTTACCATTAATGCATCTACCTATAAAGAGAGCAAAATAATGTATGGCAGGAAAATGAATGCTCCCTATGGTAGCTTGTGTCATTTTCTAGATTCCCCCATAGTGATACTAGCAAGAAATTCTTTAAATTCAGATTTGTTAGGTTCACTAACACTACCCCACTACGAGAGTTTACAAGCAGTATTAAAATCTTCTAAGTCCATGGTATAAGATTTATCATACAGATCAAATAAGACAGTGTGAGAATTGCGTGATGATGTGAATTTAAACCTTCTCACAAATGAATCAGTTAGGATATAATATTGCGGGCACTTATCTGACACTAAGCCATCAAGTTCAGCATTACACACATACGCGTCAAATTCCTCCTTAATTCCTGCTTGGACCATAAAATCTTCTGACGGCCATTCACAAGGCCGCACTTGAGCTTCTCTTGGTAGTTCATAGTCCGGCTCCCGTGTCGCAGGCCTGGGTCCTTGCTTCCTTGAGGAACCACCTTGGTACATTTTCCTAAACATATTTCTTCCTCTTAAAAATTTCTGAAATTTTTAGTGACTCAAAATAAAAGTGAACGAAACTCAACAAAATTGGTAGCAACTACTCCTACAAGTTCCTAGAGGACATATCATGCATTAAAACTACTTTTGACCACATAAATTTGACATGCAAGCTCAAGTACAGGGTCACCTAAGCAGCAAAAATTTGCAATAAATAAAGCACTAGAACAAAAACTAATTGGACCATTGGAGGAGTCACATACCGAAGAACAATCCCTCAAAGCAGTTTTGTGAATGGAGCTTTGAGCATGGAGATCGAAAATGGCAGCAAGATGAGCTAGAACTCGGGTTTGAGTTGGTGGAGGATTTTTCTGGAGGAAGATGAAGTGTGTGGGTGCAGGAATAAGTGAAGGGGCCATGTGGGGTCCAGGAGGCAGGGGCGCGCTCCAAGGGGGTGGGCGCGCCCTGGGCCCTCGTGGCCAGGTGGTGGCCCCCCCTGGTGTGTTCTTGGTGCCAATAATTCTTAAGTATTCTAGAAAAAATCATATTAAATTTTCAGGGAATTTGGAGAAATTTTATTTTTGGGTATTTTTATTGCAAGGATAATTTAGAAAACATATAGAAAATACTATTTTTGCTTTATTTAATCCAAATAACAGAAAGTAAAAAGTGGGTAAAAAGAGTTGTGTTTTCTAACTTCATCCATCTCATGCTCATCAAAAGGAATCCACTAACAAGGTTGATCAAGTCTTGTTAACAAACTCATTCCGAATCGCATGAAACCGGAGAATTTTTGAATAACACTAGGTTACCTCAACGGGGATATGCACATCCCCAACAATGAGAATATCATATTTCTTCTTGACAGTAGGAAGAGGAAATTCAAAACCTCCAATAATAATAGTTGAAAATTTTCCAATAGAATTGATACTATGGACTTGAGGTTGTTTCCTCGGAAAGTGTACCGTATGCTCATTACCATTAAGATGAAAGGTGACATTGCCTTTGTTGCAATCAATAACAGCCCCTGTAGTATTCAGAAAGGGTCTACCAAGAATAATAGACATACTATCGTCCTCGGGGATATCAAGAATAACAAAGTCCGTTAAAATAGTAACGTTTGCAACCACAACAGGCACATCCTCACAAACACCAATAGGTATAGTAGTTGATTTATCAGCGATTTGCAAAGATATTTCAGTAGGTGTCAACTTATTCAAATCAAGTCTACGATATAAAGAGAGAGGCATAACACTAACACCGGCTCCGAGATCACATAAACAGTTTTAACATAGTTTCTCTTAATGGAGCATGGTATAGTTGGTTCTCCTGGATCTCCTAGTTTCTTTGGTATTCCACCCTTGAAAGTATAATTAGCAAGCATGGTGAAAATTTCAGCTTCTGGTATCTTTCTTTTATTAGTAACAATATCCTTCATGTACTTAGCATAAGGATTCATTTTAAACATATCAGTCAAACGCATATGCAAAAAGATAGGTCTAATCATTTCAGCAAAGCGCTCAAAATCCTCATCATCCTTTTTCTTGGATGGTTTAGGAGGAAAAGGCATGGGTTTCTTAACCCATGGTTCTCTTTCTTTACCATGCTTCCTAGCAACAAGTCTCTCTTATCATAATGTTGATTATTTGATTGTGGGTTATCAAGATCAACAACAGGTTCAATCTCTACATAATTGTTATTGCTAGGTTGAGCATCAACATGAACATCATCATTAATATTATCACTAGGTTCATGTTCATTACCAGATTGTGTTTCAACATCAGAAATAGAAATATCATTGGGATTCTTAGGTGTGTCAGCAGCAAGTTCACTGGAAGCATGCAAAGTCCTATCATTTTTCTTTTTCTTCTTCTTAGAAGAACTAGGTGCATCAACATTAGTTCTCTGACAATCTTGCTCAATCCTCTTAGGGTGGCCCTCAAGATACAAAGGTTCCTGAGTCATTTTACCCCCTCTAGTCACAACTCTAACAACATTATCATTTTTCTTATTATTTAATTCATTGAGCAAATCATTCTGAGCCTTAAGTACTTGTTCTACTTGAGTGGTAACCATAGAAGCATGTTTACTAATAAGTTTAAGTTCACCTTTAACTCTAGACATATAATCACTCAAGTGTTCAATAATATAAGAATTACGTTTCAATTGTCTACCAACAGAAGCATTGAAGTTTTCTTGTTTAACAATAAAATTATCAAACTCATCTAAGCATTGGCTAGCATACTTATAACGAGGAATATCACCTTCATCAAATCTATAGAGAGAATTTACCTTCACTACCCGTGCCAGGTTATCAAGACCATGTATTTCTTCAATAGGTGGGAAATTCTTAACATCTTCAGCTTTAATACCCCTTTCTTTCATAGATTTCTTTGCCTCTTGCACATCTTCAGGACTAAGAAATAGAATACCCCTTTTCTTCGAAGTTGGCTTAGGAGTTGGTTCAGGAAGTGTCCAATCATTTTCATTACTCAACATATTATTCAATAACAATTCAGCTTAATCAACAGTTCTTTCCCCAAAAACACAACCAGCACAACTATCATGGTGGTCTCTAGAAGCATCGGTTAGTCCATTATAAAAGATATCAAGTATTCCATTTTTCTTGAGAGAATGACCAGGCAAAGTATTAAGTAATTGGAGAAGCCTCCCCCAAGCTTGTGGGAGACTCTCTTCTTTAATTTGGACAAAATTATATATTTCCCTTAAGGCAGCTTGTTTCTTATGAGCGGGGAAATATTTAGGAGAGAAGTAATAAATCATATCCTAGGGACTACGCACACGACCAGGATCAAGAGAATTAAACCATGTTTTAGCATCAGCATTTAATGAGAACGGAAATAACTTAAGGATATAATAGTAACGAGTTTTCTCATCATTAGTGAACAGGGTGGCTATATCATTTAATTTAGTAAGATGTGCCATAGTAGTTTCAGATTCTTAGCCATAAAAAGGATCAGATTCAACCAAAGTAATTAACTCAGGATCGACAGAGAAATCATAATCCTTATCAGAGATACAGATAGGTGAAGTAGCAAAAGCAGGGTCATATTTCATTCTAGCTTTCAAAGACTTTTCTTTAATCTTAGCTAATAATTTCTTAAGATCATATCTACCATTGCAAGCTAAGAAGTCTCTAGCAGTTTCTTCATCCATAACATAACCCTCAGGCACAACAGGCAATTCATATCTAGGGGGAGAATCTTCATCATCACTTTCATCAATATTATCAGTTTCAACAATTTCATTCTCTCTAGCCCTAGCAAGTTGTTCATCAAGAAATTCACCTAGTGGCACGGTATTATCAAGCATAGAAGTAGTTTCATCATAAGTATCATGCAAAGTAGAAGTGGCATCATCAATAACATGCGACATATTAGAATGAATAGCAGGTGTAGGTGTCGCAAGTTTACTCAAAACAAAAGGTGAATCAAGTGCAGATCTAGATGGCAGTTCCTTACCTCCCCTCGTAGTTGAGGGAAAAATCTTGGTTCTTTCATCTTTCAAGGTCTTCATAGTGATCAGCAGATATAAATCCCAAGTGACTGAAAGAATAGAGCTATGCTCCTCGGCAACGGCACCAGAAAATAGTCTTGATAACCCAGAAGTATAGGGGATCGCAACGGTTTTCGATGGTAGAGTATTCAACCCGAATTTATTGATTCAACACAAGGGGAGCCAAAGAATATTCTCAAGTATTAGAAGCTGAGTTGTAAATTCAACCACACCAATATCTACAGCAAAGTATTTAGTAGCAAAGTAATATGGAAGTAACGGTAACGGTGGCAAAAGTAACAGTATTGGTTTTATAGTGATTGTAACAGTGGCAACAGAAAAGTAACTAAGCAAAGATCAATATGTGAAAAGCTCGTAGGCAATGGATCAGTGATGGATAATTATGTCGGATGTGATTCCTCATGCAACAGTTATAAAACAGGGTGACACAGAACTAGCTCCAGTTCATCAATGTAATGTAGGCATGTATTCCAAATATAGCCATACGTGCTTATGGAAAAGAACTTGCATGACATCTTTTGTCCTACCCTCCCGTGGCAGCGAGGTCCTATTGGAAACTAAGGGACATTAAGGCCTCCTTTTAATAGAGTACCGGACCAAAGCATTAACACTTAGTGAATACATGAACTCCTCAAACTACGGTCATCACCGGAAAATATCCTAATTATTGTCACTTCAGGGTTAACGGATCATAACTCATAATAGGTGACTACAGACTTGCAAGATAGGATCAAGAACTCACATATATTCATGAAAACATAATAGGTTCAAATCTGAAATCATGGCACTCGGGCCCTAGTGACAAGAATTAAGCATAGCAAAGTCATAGCAACATCAATCTCATAACATAATGGATACTAGGGATCAAACTCTAACAAAACTAATTCGATAACATGATAAATCTCATCCAACCCATCACCGTCCAGCAAGCCTACCATGGAATCACTCACGCACAGTGGTGACCATCATGAAATTGGTGATGGAGGAAGGTTGATGATGACGATGGGGATGGTTTCCCCTCTCCGGAGCCTCGAACGGACTCCAAATCAACCCTCCCGAGAGAGATTAGGGCTTGGCGGCGGCTTTGTATCGTAAAACACGATGAATCCTTCTCTCTGATTTTTTTTCTCCCCGAATGTGAATATATAGAGTTGAAGTCGAGGTCGGTGGAGCACCAGGGGGCCCACAAGGCAGGGGGCGTGCCTAGGGGGTAGGTGCGCCCCCGCCCTCGTGGACAGGGTGTGGGCCCCCTAGCCTTGATTCTTTCACCTGTATTTTGTTATATATTCCAAAAATATTCTCCGTTGATTTTCAGGTCATTCCGAGAACTTTTATTTCTGTACAAAAATAACACCATGGTAATTCTGCTGAAAACAGCATCAGTCCGGGTTAGTTCCATTCAAATTATGCAAGTTGGAGTCCAAAACAAGGGCAGAAGTGTTTGGAGAAGTAGATACGTTGGAGACGTATCAACTCCCCCAAGCTTAAACCTTTGCTTGTCCTCAAGCAATTCAGTTGACAAACCGAAAGTGATAAATAAAAACTTTTACAAACTCTGTTTGCTCTTGTTGTTGTAAATATGTAAAGCCAGCATTCAAGTTTTCAGCAAAGATTATGAAATAACCATATTCACAATAACATTTAGGTCTCATGTTTACTCATATCAATGACATAATCAACTAGCGAGCAATAATAATAAATCTCGGATGACAACACTTTCTCAAAACAATCATAATATGATATAATAAGATGGTATCTCGCTAGCCCTTTCTGAGACCGCAAAACATAAATGCAGAGCACCCCTGAAGATCAAGGGCTGACTGGAAATTGTAATTCATGGTAAAAGAGATCCGGTCACAGTCATACTCAATGTAAACTAATAATAATACATGCAAATGGCAGCAGTGCTCTCCAACTCGTGCTTTTTAATAAGAGGATGATGACTCAACATAAAAGTAAATAGATAGGCCCTTCGCAGAGGGAAGCAGAGATTTGTGGAGGTGCCAGAACTCAGTTTTGAAATAGAGATAAATAATATTTTGAGCGGTATACTTTCATTGTCAAGATAATAACCGAGAGATCTCGATATCTTCCATGCTACACACATTATAGGCGGTTCCCAAGCAGAATGGTAAAGTTTATACTCCCCCTACCACCAACAAACATCAATCCATGGCTTGTCTGAAACAACAGGTGCCTCCAACTAACAATAATCCTGGGGGAGTTTTGTTTGCAATTATTTTGATTTGATTTGAGCATGGGACTAGGCATCCCAGTTACCAGCCATTTTCTCCTGAATGAGGAGCGGAGTCCACTCCTCTTGAGAATAACCTGCCTAGCATGGAAGATATAGACAGCCCTAGTTGATACATGAGCTATTCGAGCATACAAAACAGAATTTCATTTGAAGGTTTAGAGTGGCACATACAAATTTACTTGGAACGACAGGTAGATATCGCACATAGGAAGGTATGATGGACTCATATGGAATAACTTTTGGGGTTTACGGAATTGGATGCACAAGCAATATTACCGCTTAGTACAAGTGAAGGCTAGAAAGAGACTGGTAAGCGACCAGCTAGAGAGCGACAATAGTCATGAACATGCATTAAAATTAATCAACATTGAATGCAAGCATGAGTAGGATATAATTCACCATGAACATAAATATCGTGGAGTCTATGTTGATTTTGTTTCAAGTACATGCGTGAACATGTGCCAAGTCAAACCACTCAAATCGTTCAAAGGAGGATACCACCCTACCATACCACATCACAACCATTTTAATAGCATGTTGGCACGCAAGGTAAACCATTATAAACTCCTAGCACATTAAGCATGGCATGAGCAAGTATATTCTCCAATTGTCATTGCAAACTTGTTTCATCCATAATAGGCTGAATCAGGAACAATGAACTAATCATATTTACAAAAACAAGACAGGTCGAGTTCATACCAGCTTCTCTCATCTCAATCAGTCCATCATATATCGTCATTATTGCCTTTCACTTGCACAACCGAACGGTGTGGATAATAATAATAGTGCGCGTGCATTGGACTAAGCTGGAATCTACAAGCATTCAATTCAAGGGAGAAGACAAGGTAATATGGGCTCTTTGTTAGAACAACAATAATGCATATAAGAGCCACTCAACATTTTCATCATGGTCTTCTCCTCTCGATCCCCAAAGAAAAGAAAAGAAACAAAACTATTTACATGGGAAAACTCCCCACAAGCAAAAGAAGAACAAAAAATCTTTTTAGGCTTTCTTTTAATTATTACTACTACAAGCATGGAAAGTAAACTAGCTAAAAGCTACAACTATTTTTTTTGTTTTTCTTAAGGTTTTTCAAACACACAAGAAGAAGGCTTAAAAAGAAATTAAACTAGCATGGATAGTACAATGAAAACGTCTGAGCACCGACAACTAGAATGAGTGTGTGAACATGAATGTAATGTCGGTGAGGAATACGTAATCCCCCAAGCTTAGGCTTTTAGCCTAAGTTGGTCTATGCCCATGGATGGCCTGGTGGATATCCAAAGTTGAAGCTGGGGTTGTACTGAGATGCAACAGCTACTGCCTGACGAGCTGCAGCTTGGAGGTGAGTTGCCTCCGTCCTCCTCTCATACTCGTTTGCCTCCTCCCTGGTTGTAACATATCTCCCTTTTGTCTAAAAGTCAAGGAAAGCAGGAGCAGGGAGAGCAACATGGACAGTGCAACGCCTGTCTAAGATTAGCCGGTACTGGAGAGGTTGTTCATTCCTCTCAATAAACTGATGGCAAACCATAGCATTAAAATATAGATAAGCAGGAGGCAACTCCATATCATTTTCATGTATGGGTATCTCAAGAAAATTAGCTACACGAGTTGCATAAATTCCGCCAAACAAGTCTCCACTTAAACTATTAAGATGCAACCTAAGCGCAACAATAGCTAGATCCCAAGTTATATTGTTTATCACCTAATACAACACTCTTGAGGACACTAAGATCTGGAACACACATGTGACAAGCCTCATCCTTACCACTAATGCATCTACCTATAAAGACAGCAAAATAATGTTTGGCTGGATAATGAATGCTCCCTATGGTAGCTTGTGTTATTTCTCTAGATTCCCCCATAGTGATACTAGCAAGAAATTCTTTAAATTCAGATTTGCGGGTTTCACTAACACTACCGCACTACGAGAGTTTACAAGTAGTATTAAAATCTTCTAAGTCCATGGTATAAGATTTATCATATAGATCAAATAGGACAGTGAGAATTGCATGATGATGTAAATTTAAACCTTCTCACAAATGAATCAGTTAGGTGATAATATTGGGGGCACTTATCTAACACAAAGCCCTCAAGTTCGGCATTACGCACATACGCGTCAAATTCCTCCTTAATTCCTGCTTGGACCATAAAATCTTCTGACAACCATTCACAAGGCCGTACTTGAGCTTCTCTTGGTAGTTCATAGCCCGGCTCCCATATCGCAGGCCTGGGTCCTTCCTTCCTCGAGGAACCACCTTGGTACATTTTCCTAAACATATTTCTTTCTTTGAAAAATTTCTGAAATATTTAGTGACTCAAAATAAAGGTGAACGAAACTCAACAAAATTGGTAGCAACTACTCCTACAAGTGCCAAGAGGCCATATCATGCATTAAAACAACTTTTGATCACATTAATTTGACATGCAAGCTCAAGAACAGGGTCACCTAAGCAACAAAAATTTGCAATTAATAAAGCACTAGAACAAAAACTAATTGGACCATTGGAGGAGTCACAAAATGAAGAACAATCCCCCAAAGCAGTTTTGTGAATGGAGCTTTGAGCAAGGAGATCGAAAATGGCAGCAAGATGAGCTAGAACTCGGGTTTGAGCTGGTAGAAGATTTTTTTCTGGAGGAAGACGAAATGCATAAAAATGTCCAAACGAACCCAGAAAAATCAAAAAAAATAACACAACACTCCTGTTGTTCTATGTTGACATGAGGAATTTTTTGAAAGTAATAAGAGGCAATGGATATCATTTCGTCCCCAAAGTTGCGGCGTTCCCTACCGAAACCATCATGCTTGTTGTGAGAAGCTTTGGTTTGTGAGAAGCATATACCCAAACCTTCCCCAAATGGGACAAAAAATTTACCACGGCATGTTGATGCCGCTCCATGATAGCATTCCAAGTTTCATGAATTTCAGACGAGTTTTGGACTTACTAGAATTTGAAAACAAGGTATCTCAATGTTTGTGGCCGAGTGACGGTGGCAGGGTGTTTGGCATTCATTCCCATTTCTTGCATGGGACCTAAACATGCACCCAAGGACAAAGATTTGATTTTTCAACCAATTTATATGCACTGGAGCATGTGCATGTAGTTCAAATTTGAATTATGCACATAAATGCATTGAAAACTCAGTTAATGCATAAAACTGTCCAAACGAACCCTGAATAATTCCAATTATTTTATGACACACATATTGTTGCATGTTCGCTGCAGATAAAAGGTCTAGCAATTCAATAACCGTCCATGGCCGCTATGACCCCATTATGTAATTCAATTCAAGATGAAAAATCAAGTAGATCCCACACAGTTTATTATAACCAACCTTGTGAGATGCAGCACAAAATATCTTGGAGCACGTCGGAGTACAGTACGCATACAGCTTACGCGAGAAGGTGCAACAGCTACAGTCCACAGCCCGCTCTGAATAAGGGACCGTGTCCGATGACACTTTGGGCGCCAGTTTTGTGGCTGAAGCGATTCCAAATTTTCGGCTTTCGTGGAAATATCTACCTCCCCGCCCCTCCCCCTTACCAAAAGCCACATTTCCCCTATTTTCGCCTTCCTTTCCAAGTTGAAAACTTCACTCCTTGCTTGCAGCACCGTCGCCTCCTCGCCGGCGACCCTCTTTCATGTTGCTCGGCCTCGCCTATCCAGGCAGGTAATCCACACCCGACCCCCATCCTCCTCCTCCTTCCACTTCACACATGCCCCGACCGCCGGCACAAGCACGAAACCTTCCACCCAAATCACCGACCCCTCCACCAAATAAGCGCCGGCCTAAGCCATGGTGCACGTAGTATAGCCAGGACCTCAAGGAGCATTTGGCAGCGGAGAAGAAAATCGCGGCCGCACGCGCGAATGAGGTCGCGATGGCTGCCATTCGTGCCGACCCTAGATCGAGGAGCATGTCGGTGTCAAAACCGTCGGATCTCGGGTAGGGGGTCCCGAACTGTGCGTCTAAGGCGGATGGAAATAGGAGACAAGGGACATGAAGTTTACCCAGGTTCGGGCCCTCTTGAAGGAGGTAATACCCTACGTCCTGCTTGATTGTTCTTGATGATATGAGTATTACAAAAGTCGATCTACCACGAGATCGTAGAGGCTAAACCCTAGAAGCTAGCCTATGGTATGATTGCATGTTGTCCTATGGACTAAACCCTCCGGTTTATATAGACACCGGAGGGGTCTAGGGTTACACAGAGTCGGTTACAAGGGAGGAGATCTACATATCCGTATTTCCTAGCTTGCCTTCCATGCCAAGGAGAGTCCCATCCGTACACGGGACGAAGTCTTCAATCTTGTATCTTCATAGTCCTACAGTCCGGCCAAAGGATATAGTCTGGCTGTCCGGAGACCCCCTAATCCAGGACTCCCTCAGTAGCCCCTAAACCAGGCTTCAATGACGATGAGTCCAGTGCGCAGTATTGTCTTCGGCATTGCAAGGCGGGTTCCTCCTCCGAAACTCCATAGAAGATTTTGGATCCAAGGATAGTCTGGCCCTACAAAATAATTTCCACATACCACCGTAGAGAGAATAATATTTCCACAAATCTAATCTGCTGACGTGTTTTGATAGCACGACGTTACGTCATGGCCCGGTCATTATTCGAACTGTTTTTTTCAACCAGCACCGCACATACCGCGAGGCGTTTTCTTGAAACATCTTGTCGAAGCAGAGATCGTGTCCCCCCTATTACGGGATTCTCATCAATACAGACGTGGGTACCCCACTCGTGCCCGTTGGTATGACTCCTTGATTTTAGGCGAGCCCGAAAACAGCCGCGAGGAGGACGCTTGACATTCACCCTTTTTATAAAGAGGCCAAGACTTGTCCCTTTTTCCTCTCGCGCTCAATCGAATCCTCCCCCACCTCAAGTTCCAACACCCCAGGCTCAGGTCAGGCGCTTCGGACCTTCAACCATGTCCGGATCCAACCTCCAAGGTCGGTGGATGCTTTCCTCTGTCACAGAGGAGGATATCAAGAAGTTGAGAGAGGCCAGATATCTGACCACCGAAATCTCGCATAGGCTGCTTGCCGAGGGCAGGTCATCCCCACTCCCGAACCCAACAAGAGTGTTGTGTTCATCTCTCACTTCCTCCGAGGACTAGGCCTCGCTCTGGACCCCTTTGTTAGGGGACTCATGCTCTATTATGGGCTGGATTTCCATGATCTGGCCCTGGATTCCCTCCTTCACATCTTGTCGTTCATCGTCGTATGTGAGGCCTTCCTCTGCACTACCCCTCACTTCGGCCTGTGGCTCAAGACCTTCAGTTTGAAGCCAAAGATGATCGAGGGACGGCACGCAAAGTGCGGAGGTGCCGTAAAAAGCAAAAGCGCTGACGCTCCATGGCCAGAGGGTTCCTTCCCAGAGGTGTCCATTTTGTGGCAGCGGGAGTGGTTTTATATGAAAGCCCCCGGAGTGCCAAGTGGGTAGCCGCCCCTGCCTTTTGCTTGGGCCCCCCACCACAACTGACGTCGTGGATCAGCGAGGGGCTAAACTGGGGTCCAGTAAAGGATGTGCCGATATTGTAGAGTCGCATACGAGATCTCATTGAGAGAGACGTCAACCTAGTCACGGTGATGCAGGTCATGCTAGTTCGCCAGGTCCCGCCTTGCAAACGTAAACCTATCCATTTGTGGGAGTTCAACCCGGAGGGACCGCGAATCATTCAGCACTTCCTCGGCATGACGCTCGAGGAGATGTACAAGTTGTTCTTCAGACCATAAATAAAGTGTCCGGACACCACCGAGGATGCGGGTCTAAGCTGTAATCGCCCGGATACCCAAGTAAGTAATCCCATGGCCGAACACACTGTTTCTCTTATTCATCATAACATCATTCTGAGAAGTCGCTCTTTGACCAGGACTAGATAACAAAGGCAAAGATGATCGGGTGTCCGGACCCCCTTCCGAGGGCTTGGCCAATCCAGTACTAGACAGAATGCTGGAGCCGACGCCTTATCAAGTGCCCTCGAAGGAAGATAAAGGGGAGAATAAAGAGGCCGGAAGCAAGTGATACGTCTCCGTCGTATCTATAATTTTTGATTGTTCCATGCCAATATTCTACAACTTTCATATACTTTTGGCAACTTTTTAAACTATTTTTGGGACTAACATATTGATCCAGTGCCCAGTGCCAGTTCCTGTTTGTTGCATGTTTTTTGTTTTGCAGAATATCCATATCAAACGGAGTCCAAACGGAATAAAAACTGACGGAGATTTTTTTGGAATATATATGATTTTTGGGAAGAGAAATCAACGTGAGACGATGCTCGAGGGGCCCACGAGGTAGGGAGCGCGCCCCTGACCCTCGTGGCCACCCCGTAAGGTGGTTGGTGCCCTTCTTTCTCTGCAAGAAAGATAATTTCCAGATAGAGATCGTGTCAAAATTTCAGCCCAATCGGAGTTACGGATCTCCGGGAATATAAGAAATGGTGAAAGGGAAGAATCTGAGAACGCAGAAACAGAGAGAGATAGAGAGACATATCCAATCTCGGAGGGGCTCTCGCCCCTCCCGAGCCATGGAGGCCATTGACTAGAGGGGAAACCCTTCTCCCATCTAGGGAGGAGGTCAAGGAAGAAGAAGAACGAGGGGGGCTCTCTCCCCCTCGCTTCCGGTGGCACCGGAGTGCCACCGGGGGCCATCATCATCACCGCGATCTACACCAACACCTCCACCATCTTCACCAATATCTCCATCACCTTCCCCCCTCTATATACAGCGGTCCACTCTCCCGCAACCCGCTGTACCCTCTACTTGAACATGGTGCTTTATGCTTCATATTATTATCTAATGATGTGTTGCCATCCTATGATGTCTGAGTAGATTTTCGTTGTCCTATCGGTGGTTGATGAATTGCTATGATTGATTTAATTTGCTTGTGGTTATGTTGCTGTCCTTTGGTGCCCCTCATATGATTGTGTGCGTGGATCACACCCTAGGGTTAGTTGTATGTTGATAGGACTATGTATTGGAGGGTAAGAGTGACAGAAGCTTCAACCTAGCATAGAAATTGATGCATACGGGATTGAAGGGGGACCAATATATGTTAATGCTATGGTTGGGTTTTACCTTAATGAACATTAGTAGTTGCGGATGCTTGCTAATAGTTCCAATCATAAGTGCATAGAATTCCAAGTCAGGGATGACATGCTAGCAGTGGCCTCTCCCACATAATACTTGCTATCGGTCTAGTAAAGTAGTCAATTGCTTAGGGGCAATTTCGCAACTCCTACCACCACTTTTCAACACTCGCTATATTTACTTTATTGTTTCTTTATCTAAACAGCCCCTACTTTTTATTTACGTACTCTTTATTATCTTGCAAACTTATCCAACAACACCTACAAAGTACTTCTAGTTTCATACTTGTTCTAGGTAAAGAGAATGTCAAGCGTGCGTAGAGTTGTATCGGTGGTCGATAGAACTTGAGGGAATATTTATTCTACCTTTAGCTCCTTGTTGGGTTCGACACTCTTACTTATCAAAAACTATTGCGATCCCCTATACTTGTGGGTTATCAAGAGCGAGCCTCACTCACTACTCGCCCCAACCGGGGGAACGAGCGCCTCCGCGAAGGAGGACAACCAGGGAGAAGAATCTAACATTCCCTCTCCCCGGGGAAGGAAGAGGACCACCTCTGAAGATCCGGAAACAAAGGTTTCCAAACGAGGGAAGAAATCTTCGCCAGAGGGTCCTGGCCCGGGGGGTACCCTTGCTGCACAGTGTCCGCAAGGGAATCAGCCCTCTACCGAGCTGTAAGTAATCAAAAAGTACTTAGTAGTGAAAATATCCTACCTTACTTATGAAGACAATAACCGAAGCTTATATCTTTTAGTTCGGATCGTAGCCCTTCTCGACAGAGTTCGTCTTTGGGGGATCTTCTTCCGGAGATGATGGAGAGCGAAACACCTCCCCCTGCCACCCCGCCTCATGAAGCGGGCGACCCTGAAGTGTCGTCGCGGAGGGTTTCTCCTGGTCCGCCAAGGCCAGGGGGTAATCCCTTGGCCACCCGGAGTCCTCAGTATTTTCCTCCTAAAGAGAGCAATAGAAAGAGTCCGGAACCTTATAGTGTGCGGTCGGACGCACTGAAGGAACTTCTGGAGCAAGCGGCCATCTCAGAAGCGCATCGTATGTTAATGAGTACGGTAGTTGAAAGGATTTCATCCGCTGAAAGTGGATTGCATGAAGCTTTTGTGAGTCTGCTGAAAGGCTTTGAGGTACGTGACATAGTGTATGTTTTTGACTGTACCGCACACCTTAGGTGTCCCCTATGCAGATAGTAGCCCCTGAGACTCTGGTTGTCGTCGAAAACGGCAGCAAATAGAGGATCATAGTCCCAGGTAATAACCAGACCGCCTTCATGTGCAGGTGGCTGAAGCTCCAGTGGCTGGCAAGACTGATGGGTTTGCCGAGCTAAAGCGGCAACTTGATGCGGCAGATGCCGACATCGTGTTTGTCAACAAGCGGCTTGACGAGGCACAGGGTAAGTGATTTCTCTGGTGATCAATGCATAGTAAGAGGAGCAGGATGCCAATATCTTTAATATGTTGTGACTGTAGATGGAGTTGCCACCATGGAGACCCTTCGGGCAGACCTTGCCCGGGCTAAGGAACAAGCAAGGAATAGCGATGCGGCCGCTGTAAGGGTGGTCGAAGAGCTGCGGGCCGAACAGTCCGCGCATCGCCAGAGCAAGGAAACGATAGCCAAGATGGCCATTGAGTTGAAAGATGCCGCTGACCGTTACCAGCTTCTTGAAGAAGAAAGCCGAGCGAGGGCGACCGACCTAGAGAAGGCCATGGTAGCAGCCAAGGAAGCCCGCTCTAAAATCAGAGCGACGAAGGAGGAGCTGCATCAAGCTGCGGATATCGTGGCTGGGAAGCCCTTCTTGTTGCGGACTAAGCTCGGAGATTCGAAGTATGCTCCTCTTGATCAACTATGGAGTTCTGCGGACGCCTACGTGGATTTGGCGGCAAGTGTTGCTAATGCGGCCGAGTACTTCAAGGATCAAGGAGATCGCGAAGTGGAAAAGCTGTTCTGGTCACAGTTCCATGCTCCAGTGCATCCGCTGCTACTGAATGAGCAAATGGCCGACTGGGCCGAGCTCCATAGGTTGTCCGAACTCGCCATGAGGTTCGTTGTGGATCAACTGTGGCCGGGAGGGCCAAGGCCGAATAGTTACTTTAGTTTGGTGCAACAATTCCTTGGTGTTGTGCCACACATTGATGCCATGAAGAGGTCGGCGTGCATAGATGGTGCGCGGATGGCCTTTGCCCGTGTCAAGACATACTAGGCAAAGATGGAGGCCACCACTGTTGCAACACATGGTTCAGCCGTGGGCCGAGTGGCTGGCGAGCACTACTTTGAAGAAGTTCTTGAAGGCGCTCGTTCGATAGAGGCTCAGTGCTCAAAGAATATTATGTTCTAGTGACATGTACTCCTATTGTAAAAACACTGTTTTATTGAGTTAACAAGGTTGTGTTTATACTTTTGCCTGAAATTATTATGATGCCTCATGTGCGGCTGTTTATGTATATATGTATATAACCTGAAAGTTTGCAGTTGTCGGCTTCCGCCCCCACGTATATAATGCGGGGGTGTTCGCAAAAAACACGTATTCACACTTGATCCAATGTCTTGGTCCATTAAGGAGGTGGTAGCACAGCGAACGAGGTAATCGGACTATATTGCTTTAACACTTTCACTTAGCCGTAGGAGTTTGACGGTGGGGCTACTATATAGCCCCTGGTACTTCTGCGCTCGTCCGAATATGGGGTGCATATGTACATGACCAGGAAACGGCCCTTCGTTAATGTGGAGAAATCCCGAAGATTCTGCTGAGTCATCGAGTGGTTGACCAGTCTCGCGCTATATCATGACAGTCAGTTTTCGGCTTTCTCTATTGAGGTGCTCATCCGGATGAACCAGGGCATAATCGCAGTAGTTCTCCTAGTGCTACCTTAGCCGATATAGCGGAATGTAAGGTACCAAAACATGGGAGCCGGGCAAACCCAACATTTGACCAAAGACATGATTCGGAGCTGATGCATATAAGGCCAAACTCGCGACACCGAACACTCCCTAAGGTATTCGGTCTTTATAACATATGTCGGGCTGAAAATGCCCTTAATAATAAACCCCGGGTGTCCAGGTGCGTGCAATATCCTGACGTGGCCAAATGCCAATACGTCGGGATCCTTCTCGGATGTATTGTGTATCCGGAGGATGTGAGCAACAAGAGACAGTAAAAAAGGTTGACGCAGGGTCTTAATCTAAAAAGAAACCTTTGAGCGGGTCCCTGCTGCACGTCTGCGCCCGTGTCTCCGTTGTGCCGTGTCCTGGACGGGTGTAGCACGATTGTCATCTGTAAAAGAGAAGAACTTAGGTGAAAGTTGTCGTGCCAGAAAATTGGTTATTATCAATAAACCATTAAAATTCAAGATAAGTCAAGTTGAGACGGACTAGCCCTGATTACACGCGGGAAGCCCCTGGTACCGTTTAGGAGGGCTTGATCATCAAACCAATCTCATGTATATGCAGTGGTGTACCGGACTCGTCTAACCGTGTCCGTGGTCTTGACGACCTATCATTTTTTCTAGTTCGTGAGGCCGTCTAGTGCTCGGCGGCTAAAGCCGCCGCACATTCTTCCACGTGTAGAGCACGCTCGGTATTTCCGCTAACTGTGATGGTGCCACGTGGACCGGGCATCTTAAGCTTGAGAGAAGCGTAACGCGGGACTGCATTAAAACGAGCGAAAGCCGCTCTTCCGAGTAGTGCCTGATAGCCACTTCGGAATGGAGCGATGTAGAAATTTAACCTTTCGCTTCGGAAGTTGTCGGAAGAACCGAATACAACCTCTAGTAATAGAGAGCCCGTGCAGCGGGCCTCTAGTCCTGGTATTACTCCCTTGAAGGTAGTAGTACGGTGGCTTATTTTTGATGGGTCTATCCCCATTTTGCGGACTGTGTCTTGATATATCAGGTTTAGACCACTGCCGCCGTCCATGAGGACTCGTGTGAGATGGTATCCATTTATTATTGGGTCTAACACCAAGGCAGCCAATCCTTCATGCCGGATGCTTGTCGCATGATCCCCGCGATCAAAAGTGATCAGGCAGGCCAACCAGGGGTTGAACCTAGGGGTGACGGGCTCTATGGCGCGTGTGTCTCAGAGTGCATGTTTGCTTTTCCTCTTCGTCACATGGATCATGTTGACTGTTTTAACCTCTGGTGGGAATTTTTTGTGTCCTCCAGTGCTTTGCTGGTGAGGCTCGTCCTTGTCTTTGCTTGGTGTCTCTCCCCCTTGTGTTCGGCGTTTAGCTTACCAGCCTGCTTGAAGACCCAACATTCTCTGTGGGTGTGATTTGCAAGTTTATCGAGGGTGCCATGAATCTGACATAGTTTTTCAAGAATCGTGTTTAGGCCAGACAGTCCGTCTCTGCTGCCTTTGAAAGGCCTTTTCCGCTGACCTGGACGAGAGCCCCTGAATCCGGCGTTTACCGTCGTACTATCTGGGCTATCTTCTTTATTTCGACGCTTGCTTTTATTGCGTCGTGGTTTTCCATTGCCATCCCTGACTTCGGATGGGCTTGGGTCGCTGGTGCTGCTGCGGGCTAACCAGCTGTCTTCGCCCGCACAAAAGCAAGTCATGAGACTTGTTAGAGCTGCCATTGTTCTCGGTTTTTCTTGGCCGAGGTGTCTGGCGAGCCATTCGCCTCGGACGCTGTGTTTGAAAGCTGCTAAGGCTTTGGCGTCCGGATAGTCAAAGATTTGGTTCTTCTTGGTGAGAAACATGTTCCAAAGCTTTCGGGCGGACTCTCCGGACTGTTGAATTATATGACTTAAATTGTGTGCATCCGGAGGTCGGACGTAGGTCCCTTGAAAATTATCCCGAAAAGCGTCCTCGACCTCCTCCCAACTTCCAATTGAGTTTCCGGGGAAGCTTTTCAGCGAGTGCCGAGCTGGTCCTTTAAGCTTGAGGGGCAAGTATTTAATGGCATGGAGATCATCTCCACGAGCCATATGGATATGGAGGATAAAGTCCTCAATCCAGACCCTAGGGTCTGTGGTCCCGTCGTACGCTTCTATGTTCACTGGTTTGAATCCTTCTAGGAATTCATGGTCCAGCACCGCATCGGTGAAACATAGGGGGTGTGCAGCACCCCTGTACTTGGACGTACCGTGGCGTTCAGACAATTTTAATATTCGGTTTTGATTTTGTGCCGGAGTGCGCTTCCTAGATCCAAAGATGGATCTGGTCGTACCGGATTTTTGGCGCAAATCCTCACGTAGATCGTGTGTTGACTTATGTGCGACTTTGTGAGCCGCTCTATCGCGGTCACAAGGTCGTGGATCCAGCCGGTTGGCCGTTTCATTATTTGGCCGTGTGGGCTCTAAGACCTCGTCGTCGAATTCAGGTAACAGCTTGCGCTTTGGATAGCTCTTTGTGTGGTAACTTCCACCATACTTTGCTTCGCTGTCGAGCACTTTGTTCCACCTACTGTTGAGTGTGTTTTGTGCAGCCTTAAGCCTTTGCTTCTGCTTCTTCAGACTCCTCGCTGTGGCAATAAGCCTTCTGCGGAGGTTCTCTTGCTCCAAGTATGTTCCCGGGATGATGTGTGCATCTTCGTCCGGACTGTTTTCCTCCCCAGATGGGGTTTCATGAGGGTTATCCTCGGTGTCGCCGTGTTCGTACATCGGATCCGTACTATGTTCGCCGCTTGCAACTTCATCATGTTCTGCCATTGGGTCAATGTGGTTGTCGTTTCCTCTGGAGTCGACTGGAGTGTTATTTTCTCTTGCGCTGTTATCGCTGTTTTTGCTATGGCGGGACTTAGAGTGGCGCCGCTGACATCGGCGCTTGGGTTGCTTCTTGGAGGGGCCATCCTCCGCTATCTCTTCGCCATTGCCTTCTTTGGGTGTATCCACCATGTATATGTCATGTGATGAAGTGGTTGTTCGACGCCCTGTGGGCACTGGTTCCTGTTTGTCTCCTGCATCTTCGTCCATGCTGTTGATGTCTTTGGAGTCGAAGTTGAGCATGTCGGTTAAGTCGTCGACAGTGGCTACTAAGTGGGTGGTGGGCGGGCAGCAAATTTCTTCGTCGCCCGTATCCCATTCTAGTCGGACATAGTTCGGCCAAGGTTCTCCTGACAAGGAGAGAGACTTTAATGAATTTAGCACATCGCCGAAAGCCGAGTGCTGAAAGATATCCACGGAGGTGAACTCCATGATCTCCGCCCAGTCGGATTCGATGGGCACGGATGCGGGCGGCTCGGAGTCCGTGGCCGGAGACGAATCCAGTGGTTTGGCGACATGGCTCTCGTAAGGGGTGAAGTCAGTATCCGGCTCCATCGCCGCTAAGAATGCGGCCTCCATGGTGGGGTCTATCCCTCCATCCTTGGATGACGCATTTTGCTCCCGATTGAAGGCCGGAGTAGCTGCAGATGCGAACCCCCGAACACTGTCCGACGGCAGAGTTACGTCGTGCTCATCGTGACTGTGCGGCGCACCTGACACGGGCTCGAATCTGTTGAAGATCAAGTCTCCGCGGATGTCGGCAGTGTAGTTTAAGTTTCCGAATCTGGCCTGATGGCCAGGGGCGTAGCTCTCGATCTGCTCCAGATGGCCAAGCGAATTGGCCCGCAGTGCAAAGCCGCCGAATACAAAGATCTGTCCGGGGAGGAAAACCTCACCCAGGACCGCATCGCTATCGATGATCAAAGGAGCCATCAAGCCTTATGGTGACGACATAGTGGAACTCTCAATGAACGCACCAATGTGGGTGTCAAAACTGGCGGATCTTGGGTAGGGGGTCCCGAACTGTGCGTCTAAGGCGGATGGTAACAGGAGACAAGGGACACGATGTTTACCCAGGTTCGGGCCCTCTTAAAGGAGGTAATACCCTACGTCCTTGTCGGCGTTATGGGAACGGGGGTCCCCAGACTTGCCTGCCTGCGGCCTGCGGTGTGGCTCAAAAGGGGGCCTAGCACGGCCCATCTTCATCAACACAGACCCAAGACCCTCGCGAGGGGCCAAGCCTCGCGGGGCGGACGACACAGAGCTTCCTCAGGCACGGCCTCATCAGGCTGGCTCGCGAGGAGGCGGAGAGATCAAGGCGGGGTACCTCACGAGGTGCCTGTGACGCAAGCCATGACGACCAAGGGTGCCAGGCGGGCGCCAGCCCGCGCAGTGTCCTCCTTTCCTCTTTGGTGCAAAGGGAGCAAGCGCAGGAGAGAGCATCAAGCAAAGGCACCTGTTTCGGTGCAACGAGACCAAGACCAGTGCAACGGCAGGGAGGAAGTCATTGTGGAGCCCAAGCCAGCGTCACCACCAGAGCCTTTGGCAGGCAAGGACCAACTTTAGTCAGGATAAGTGTACCAGATGTCCCCCTTCAAAATGGCCAATTGTTGGCGCCCTTCCCGCTCAATATTTGGGAAGAGGCCCAGGGCCTTTGCCTATAAATAGGACTAGCCACCCACAGGGTAGAGGGGAGATGGGAGATTGGAGATCGGATCGAGATCAGAGATGCAAGATCGGATCGAAATCAGAGAGAGAATCGAGGAGAGAGAGAGAGAGAGAGAGAGAGAGAGAGAGAAGGGTGACTGAACTCCTCCTAGCAGTTCATCCCCCCAGTCAAGAACAGACCCTCGCGAGGCTGTTCTTCCTTGTATTGCTCATCATCATCAACCCAAGAGGCAATCCACCACACCACACACTGGAGTAGGGTATTACACCACAACGGTGGCCCGAACCAGTATAAACCCTGTGTCTCTTGTGCTGTTCTTTCCATAGCTTAGATCTTAGCGAGGCGGAGGGGTGCGGGTAGGTAGAAGGCGAAATCTCCGCGTGCACCCCAGTGTTCAAACCTCAAGGGTCTGCCGGAACCCGAAATCCGACATTTGGCGCGCCAGGTAGGGGTGCGCCGGAATTCGTCTTCCACCACCCCGTTCTCCTCCGACCATCACGTCCATGCCTGACGCTCGTCGGGCCCGCGCCGAGCGCCGGGCCGCTCTCGCTTCCCACATCGCCCGGACGGCTCCTGTCGGCAGGCGTCCTCGCCGTTCCCCATCACCGTGGCAAAGGAGCTCATCGTGGCAAAGGAGCTCCTGCGCTACCGTCCCGTCGACAATGTCTATGAAGAATGGCTCGACCGCGTCGTCGAGCTCGTCCGTGCCGCAGGGGGCTCTCCTGCGCCGTCCGTTCCGCTGCACCGCACCCCGCCCCGCGCAGGCGACGAAGCTCCGGGGGCGCCCCAGCCGCCTCCTCCTCAAGAAGGTGCCATGGCTCCAAGGCGCGTGGCCCCTGGGCGGAACCCGCTCCTTCAGGTGCCAGCGCGGCAAGAGCAGAGCTGCCAAGAAGTCCCTCGCCCGCAAGAAGCTGCCCGGGCGCTCCCTGCTCCAGCAAGTCGCGACCATGTTCCTACTCCCGCATGTCAAGACTCCGCGCTACTCCCAGCTGCAGCGCGTGGGGACATGCAAGACCAAGCTCTCCGTCACCCAAGGCCTCCCGTGGCCACAGCAGGCTGCCGTGCCTTCACCACTGAGCTACGCAGCATCGCGTGGCCCGGCAAGTTCAAGCCAGACCTGCCTCCTCGTTACGACGGCACGGCCGACCCTGTGGAGTTCCTCCAGCTCTATGAGCTGGGCATCGAAGCTGCCAACGGAGACGAGAAGTTCATGGCGAACTAGTTTCCCATGGTGCTCAAGGACGGGGCCCGCACCTGGCTCCTGAACCTGGCTCTAGGCACGATCTTCTCCTGGGACGAGATGCGCACCCGCTTCATCGCCAACTTCCAAGGTACTCGCGACCGGCCACCCGCCGTGAACGACATGCGCCGCATCAAGCAACTACCCGGAGAGACCCTGCAGAAGTACATCCAGCGCTTCAACAACGCACGCCTCAAGATTATTAAGGTGACCGAGGAGGCCATCATCTCAGCCTTCTCCGACGGCGTGCGCGACGTCAAGATGTAGGAGGAGCTGGCGATGCATAAAGACCTGTGCACTTCCTTGGAGTTGTTCAACTTGGCAACCAATTGCGCCAGGGCTGAAGAAGAGCGTCTCTCCCTCCTCGAGCTGCCTGCCGCGGACCCAGAAAAGAAGAAGCCCAAGGCCAAGGATGTGAAGCGCAAGGGGGCTGCCGTGCTTGTGGCAGAACCAGACACCAAGCGGGGCAGAGATCAGCCCGAATCTTCCAAGGGCAGTCGGTACTGTGTGTACCACGACCTCCACACCCACAACACCAACGAATGTCAAGAGCTCCGAGCTGTGCGAGAAGGAAGGATCGGCCGTCGCCCCGACCGCGGTGACCGGGGCTATGGTCGAGGAGGAGGAAGGAACGCAGGACGCTGGGAAGACCGCTGCCCGTGCCAAGGGTGGCGCGATCGACCTCGCGAGGATCGCTGGCAAGACCCGCCTTGCAAGGGAGACTGGAGGGATCAGCCTCGCGAGGATCGCCCGCCAGGCAACGCAGGCCTCCCTCCGCTGCCGCCGCAGCCAAGGAGAAACGAGGACCGCCATCAAGATGAGGGGGCTGGGGGCTTCCAGGAGCCGCGCGCAATCGCCTGCATCCTGGGCGGGTTCAAGCCCCAGCCTCTCAACGCATCTTCAAGCAGTTGCCCGCAAAGTGAATGCAGTCCTCCCCAAGCTCTAAGCCACGCGCCCTCTTAGGTGGTCGGCGTGCCCATCAGGTTCAGCTCAGCAGATCTGCCCAAGTGTGCGGCCACAGCCGGACTCCTCCCGATGCTTTGTTTCCCAATCATCAGCAACATGGTGGTCACCAGGACCCTCATCGATGGCGGGGCAGGGCTCAACGTCATGTCCGTGGAAACATTCAACAATCTCCAAGTGCCCTACAACCAGCTTCAGCCAACCAAGCCTTTCTCTGCAGTCACCGACGGCTCCACGGTCCCGATTGGGCAGGTCCGCCTCCCTGTCACCTTCGGGGCACGCAACAACTACCGCACCGATCTCATCGACTTCGACGTCGCTCACATTCGCATGCCGTACAACGCCATCCTTGGGTACCTAGCGCGGGCCAAGTTCATGGCTGTAACTCACCACGGCAACAACGTCCTCAAGATGCCAGGAAGTGGCGGAGTCATCACGGTGCCCTGTGAAGAGAAGGATGCGGTGCGTTCCCTGGAACGAGCCTTTCAGGCCGCATCGCTGGAAGACCGGGATCGCGGAAGCAGGAGGCTTCCCGAGACCGCCCCCAAGAAGAAGAAGACATCGTCCAGCCCGGCCCCTCAGGAGGCAGGCCCCTCAGGGCCCGCGCCTGCCCAGGGGGAACCTCCTTCCATCGCATAAGAAAGCGCGGCCGACGCCCTCCTCAGGCAGGGCTCGGGGGCTCTCCCTTGGAGGGCCACCGACCTGGCTAAGGTCGCGAGGGAGGCGCTTGGGCACCACATGGAGGCGTGTTTCGAAGCATGTTTCCCTCAAGAAAGAGTAAGGCAAGGAGGGCCAGACCCTCAGGAGTTCGTCAGCAAGGCCATTCAGGAGCTACAGGAGTCAAGAGTCATGAGAGGCGACCGCCACCTACCAGCTGTGGCTCCCCATCCAGGCGAGGATGGTGGGCTGCGCGTCTGCATTGACATACTAGGGCTCAATCGAGTCGCCTCTCTGGAGCGCCTCTGGCCCTCGCGAGTGGGGCGCTGCGAAGGTCCACCCCACAGCTACGTTTGCATGCCTTACGGCTTGCCGAACGCGGCTGCCATGTACCAGCGCCTCATGAGGGGCATCATGGAGGCTCAAGAGGTCAGGCGTTCCGCAGCCCTAGCGGAGATGGAGATGGTCCGCGAGGAGCCACCAGCGCCTCCGGAGCCTCCCAAGGCCCCTGGGCCTGGGGGCTCGTGAGGATCGGCTTCCGCAGCCCACCGGGTCTGCTACGCCAACACTCCTTCGACCTCAACATCATCAGGTGACATCTTTCAAGTTTCATTTCCAGCTGGGAGCGCCCCCAGGGCTGCATTATTCCCAGGCCGCATGGGTTCGTCCCTACGGCATGTATCCCTTTTATTTTATGTTGTTAGCTTACCTTGTTGGGGGCGCCCCTCGGGCTGCATCATCCCCCAAGTCGCTCAGGCCTGACCCAGTGATGTCCGCCTTCCCAGCATCTATTTGAATTGATCCACTCCTTCGCGGCTAATGTGTTTGACCTAGTTTCCCACTCAAATGGCGCCAACTGACGGAGATGCTCCCATACGGCACGACGCTTGCGCATGGGTCCGTCCCTGCAACGCCGACAAACCTGAATGGCTGAGCTCTGGCTGCGGCAGCCCCGCATGGCGCCACCTCATCAAGCCATCAGTGCCTCATCGCCCCTCGGAAGCAACCAACGACTGACTATCAATTGTCATGGCAACCCCTCGTTCTTTCTATGATGGGTCTACAGGATCTCCTAAAGGAGTTGCGTCAGGCGAGGCCCTTGCGGTGTCTCCTTCACTCTCATCCGCGCAAACCGCTTGCACGTAAAAGGGGGGTGCCTGAGCATCGCGACTCAGGGCTCCTACTGGCTCTCCAGCCCTCACCCTCTGGCCTTGTCCACGGCATCGCGACCTGGCATACCAGCGACGGCTGAGACTCGCTCGAGGGCCGGGACCCGAGGACATAGAGCAGAAAAGGGAGCAAAGGCGAGAGGGGAGGGACACGCGAGGACCTCGCTGAGCAACCTCACGCCTGCCGATGCACGGACCCGGCGACACACCAGAGAGCGGCCCCTGATTCTCGAGATAAGTCACCACCCAGAAGCACCAGCTACCGTGGCACCATCCCCGCACCTAATGCAAACCCGTGTTAGCGACGCCGCTCTCCTTTCTCACCGAACGACAGCTACTTGAGCGCCAAAGGGGACCTCCTGAGCATCGCGAATCAGGGGCTCTTACCGGACCCCGGGTCGCTCACCTCCTGGCCTTGACCACGGCATCGTGACCTGGCATACCAGTGACAGCTGAAGCCGCCTTGGGACTGGGACCTGTCGGCGTAGAGCACCAAGCCCTCGTGAGGTTCGAAAGGGAGAACTGAGCTAAGACGGAATGAGCAGCTCGCACAATTCTACGACAAGGGTTATATTAACAAAACAGGATCACAGGCACCTTACAAGCCCCCACGGGACGCGTCTTTGATTCCTTGCAGGGAACAGATCCTAAAAGGACGCTAACTACACGCGCCCCTGCAAAAGACGCCATCATCAACAGTGGGCCATCAAGCGCCGGCGCCAACCCCATCCAGATCAGAGTCGGCGACGGCCTGACGAGCCCGCCCTGCTCCAGGAGCGGCGCCGGCTCGGGGGCTCGTAGCTGTCGTCGCTCGTCTCCGAAGTCGCGAAGAGCTCACCGGAGTCGCTGGAACCTCTGACGCCTCTTCCGCTTGAGGAGCCGCCAAGGGAGCGGTCGGCGGGCCCAGTCCTCGCCGTAGCAGGGTCCCGACCACCTCTCCCTGGGAAGCACTCCAGCCGGCTCCCGTTAGCATCGAAGACCTTGAAGAACATCACTGAAGCACCATCGTACTCCAAGTGGATCGCGAGGGCGCCTCTTGTCCTGCAAACCCGGGCGATTTCGCTCCAGCCTCGAGTCATGTAGACCTCGCCCGGGGCAACGACCGTGACCTCTGCCTCGGTCATGAGGGTGCTGCAGCCGGCGTGCTGCAGCCAAAGCTTCATGAGTTCTCCCTACGGGATGATGGAGGCAAAGAAGGGATGGACTGGAAGGGTGTGCGCCGTTCCGTACTCATGGCCGGTGAAGGCCAACCGCCGACCTCCACAATCGCAGGTAATCATGACCCGCTTTGCATGCAGGGACTTGTCTGATCCGTGCAGTTGCCGAGGTGCCATGGGGAAGTGGAGACGCCCACGTCCAATCAACCGCCACGCGGCGCCCAAGGCCGCAGGCTGTTAGGGCCCACGGCGCTTCGCTCTTGCCCTTTCGCCTCCCTGCACGGCCAAGTCCGGGCGCGCCTTGGGCCCGGGGGCTACTGTCGGCGTTCTGGGAACGGGGGTCCCCAGACTTGCCTGCCTGCGGCCTGCGGCGTGGCTCAAAAGGGGGCCCAGCACGGCCCATCTTCATCAACATAGACCCAAGACCCTCGCGAGGGGCCAAGCCTCGCGGGGCGGACGACACGGAGCTTCCTCGGGCACGGCCTCATCAGACTAGCTCGCGAGGAGGCGGAGAGATCAAGGCGGGGTACCTCATGAGGTGCTCGTGATGCAAGCCATGACGACCAAGGGTGCCAGGCGGGCGCCAGCTCGCGAAGTGTCCTCCTTTCCTCTTTGGTGCAAAGGGAGCAAGCGCAGGCGAGAGCATCAAGCAAAGGCACCCGTTTCGGTGCAACGAGACCAAGACCAGTCCAACGGCAGGGAGGAAGTCATTGTGGAGCCCAAGCCAGCGTCACCACCAGAGCCTTTGGCAGGCAAGGACCAACTTTAGTCAGGATAAGTGTACCAGATGTTCCCCTTCAAAATGGCCAATTGTTGGCGCCCTTCCCGCTCAATATTTGGGAAGAGGCCCAGGGCCTATGCCTATAAATAGGACTAGCCACCCACAGGGTAGAGGGGAGATGGGAGATCGGAGATCGGATCGAGATCGGAGATCGGAGATGCGAGATCGGATCAAAATCAGAGAGAGAATCGAGGAGAGAGAGAGAGAAGGGTGACTGAACTCCTCGTAGCAGTTCATCCCCCCAGCTAAGAACAGACCCTCGCGAGGTTGTTCTTCCTTGTATTGCTCATCATCATCAGCCCAAGAGGCAATCCACCACACCACACACTAGAGTAGGGTATTACACCACAACGGTGGCCCGAACCAGTATAAACCCTGTGTCTCTTGTGCTGTTCTTTCCATAGCTTAGATCTTAGCAAGGCGGCGGGGTGCAGGTAGGTAGAAGGCGAAATCTCCGCGCGCACCCTAGTGTTCGAACCTCAAGGGTCTGCCGGAACCCGAAATCCGACAGTCCTACTTGATTGTTCTTGATGATATGAGTATTACAAGAGTCGATCTACCACGAGATCATAGAGGCTAAACCCTAGAAGCTAGCCTATGGTATGATTGTATGTTGTCCTACGGACTAAACTTTCCGGTTTATATAGACACCGGAGGGGGCTAGGGTTACACAGAGTCGGTTACAAGGGAGTAGATCTATATATCCGTATTGCCTAGCTTGCCTTCCACGCCAAGGAGAGTCCCATCCGGACACGGGACGAAGTCTTCAATCTTGTATCTTCATAGTCCAACAGTCCGGCCAAAGGATATAGTCTGGGTGTCCGGAGACCCCCTAATCCAGGACTCCCTCAGAGCACCTCGCCGTCGAGGCCACCGTTGACGCCTCGCGCGTCGATGCCACGACGCGGTTGGCTGCTTTAAACGACAATTCATGGCATTTTCTCGAAGCCACCGTTGGTGCCTTCGACGAAGACTACGAGGTGTTTTCTCAGCGTGCACATGCTTATCTCATCTTGAGAGCCAGCAGGTTGGTGCCCGTAGCGGCTCAGGCAACTCACCACTACAACGAGGGCACCCACGATGTGGAGGCCTCGCCCTCTTCCATGTCCAAGGAGCCAATCGTCATCGATATCTCCGACAATGAGGAGTAGCTTGTCTTATTAGCTCACTATAAGGACCCATGTTCAGTTTGCTAGCTACTGCCTTTCCTTAACAAATTCTAGTGAATTATGCTATCTATTTTTACCATGCAATATTCTGCTATAGTTTATATGTTCTATATGTCGTGCAATGTGGTGTTCAATTAACTGCTTGATTCAATTCTGCAAATGTGGTGTTCAATTATTCAGGGTGCAATATTTCTAAGTTGTTAAGCATGCTTGGTTTGGTTAACTGCCTGATCTTCTATTAGGAGTATGTTATATTGTTCAATTGGTGTTTAGTTAACTGCTTGGTTCATTTATTGTGGCTTGGTTCACTTGTTGTGGTGTTTAGTTAACTACTTGGTTCAATTCTACAATGCGATGTTCAATTGTTGTGGCTGCATTCTGTTATTGTATACCATGTGAGGAATAAATCAAATTTGGTTGTACTAAATACATGAGAAGAAAATACAATTGCTATATTTCCAAGTTGTTAAGCATGCTTTATTTGGTTAACTGTTTGATCTTCTATTAGCACTATGTTATATTGTGCAATATGGTGCTTAGTTAACGTTTGGTTCACTTGTTGTGGTGTTTAGTTAACTGCTTGGTTCAATTCTGCAATCCGATGTTCAATTGCTGTGGCTGCATTCTGTTATTGTATACCATGCGAGGAATAAATCGAATTTCATTGTACTAAATACATGAGAAACAAATACAATTGCTATATTTCCAAGTTGTTAAGCATGCTTGGTTTGGTTAACTGCCTGATCTTCTATTAGGAGTATGTTATATTGTGCAATGTGGTTGTCGGTGTCAAAATCGGTGGATCTCGGGTAGGGGGGTCCCGAACTGTGCGTCTAAGGCGGATGGTAACAGGAGGCAGGGGACACGATGTTTACCCAGGTTCGGGCCCTCTTGATGGAGGTAATACCCTACGTCCTGCTTGATTGTTCTTGATGATATGAGTATTACAAGAGTTGATCTACCACGAGATCATAGAGGCTAAACCCTAGAAGCTAGCCTATGGTATGATTGTATGTTGTCCTACGGACTAAACCCTCCGGTTTATATAGACACTGGAGGGGGCTAGGGTTACATAGAGTCGGTTACAAGGGAGGAGACCTATATATCCGTATTTCCTAGCTTGCCTTCCACGCCAAGGAGAGTCCCATCCGGACACGGGACGAAGTCTTCAATCTTGTATCTTCATAGTCCAATAGTCCCTCAGTAGCCCTTGAACCAGGCTTCAATGACGATGAGTCCGGCGCGCAGTATTGTCTTCAGCATTACAAGGCGGGTTCCTCCTTCGAATACTCCATGGAAGATTTTGAACACAGGGATAGTGTCCGGCTCTTCAAAACAAGTTCCACATACCACCGTAGAGAGAATAATATTTCCACAAATCTAATCTGCTGACACGTCTTGACAACATGACATCACGCCATGGCCCGGTCATTATTCGAACCGTTTTTCTCAACCAGCACCGCACATATCGTGAGGCGGTTTTCTTGACACGTCTTGTCAAAGAAGAGATCGTGTTCCCCTTATTACGGGATTCTCACCAATACGAACGTGGGTAACCCAGCCGCGCCATCAATTACGGCGCTTGGGGAATAAGCGATTTTGCCAGGCAAGTGGGGAGGCATGTTGCCTCTTCCGCCTTTATAAAGGGATTAGTATTCACTCTTTTTACCCAGTCTTCTTCCTCCTTGCTTACCCATTCTCGCACACTCGAGCTCCAGCGCCCAAGTTCGCGTCTTTCTTCTCAAACCACTCCAAGCATGTCCGGAGCGGGAGGCAAGTGGATGGTCTCCTCCGTCACGGAGGAGAACATCACAAAGTTATGGGAAGCCGGATATCTGGCCGCGGATATCGCGCACTGACTGCCAGATGCAGGGCAGATCATCCCTACGCCCGAACCCCATGAGAGGGTAGTTTTTCTTACCCACTTCGTCCGCGGACTGGGACTTCCCCTCCACCCGTTTGTCCGCGGGCTCATGTTCTACTACGGGCTTGATTTTCATGATCTAGCCCCCAATTTCATCCTCAACATCTCGGCGTTTATCGTCGTGTGTGAGGCCTTCCTCTGCATCAAGCCCCATTTCGGCTTGTGGCTAAAGACCTTCAATGTCAAACCGAAGGTGGTGGTCGGCTAGCAAGTAGAGTGCGGAGGCGCCATGCTGGGCAAGATGCCTAACGTCACCTGGCTCGAAGGCTCCTATGTGGAGACCATAAAGGGTGGCAATTGGGGTGGTTCTACATCACCGAGCCGCGCAACACCAACTGGGCGGCGGCCCCCAAATTTCGATCCGTAATCCCCACGCAGCTCACTTCCTGGAAAGAGAAGGGCCTGTCCTGGGGTTCTTCGGTAGAGCTGACTGGACTCCAGACTTGCATCAGGAACATGATGAGCAAGAAAATTAAACTCGTCAATGTGGTCCAGGTCATGCTCTTCTGCCGGATTCTCCCGTGTCAACGACGGGCATTCAATTTGTTGGAGTTTGACTTGGCCAAGCACCATGCGCTACGAGAGCTCTACGACACGACGCACAAAGACGTCTGGAGGGTGCTGTTCAAGGGTGTCGAGGTACCTCCTTCCCTCACCGAGGACCGCGGATGCAGCGCAAAGCGCCATGCCAATCCGGTAAGTTTCGATATCTCACAGGGTATTTATTTGCCACAGTTAAATCATGCGCGGGATCTCGGCTTCCATGTCATTAACAGGACTGGATAGAGACAGCGGAGGAGCTCGATTGCCCAGCCCCCTGCCTAAAGATCCTGCAGATGCTCTCCTAACGGAGATGCTGGCTCCGGCACCTTACGAGGTGCCGGCAAATAAGGCCAAGAAGAAGGCCACGGGGACCCGAAAGGGTCTCCGGCGCAAGGCTGTATCGGACTCATCGTCCGATGACTTCGACGCGCACTCCTCCCATGAAAACCAGGAGGAGCAGGAAAGTTCTCCCCCCAGCCAGGGGAGACAAGAAAAGAAAGGCCGACCCAACCGGGGAGGCCGAAGGGTCCAAGAAGGGAAGGACCCTCCCTCCGGACTGCTCCACGATGGCGGACTACAACGGCGATGAGTGGCTACCCAGGGTCAAGCCCCTGGCGAAGTCATAGGTATCCGGACACCATAGTAATTCATGGTATGTTTTATTGCACTGCTTCTCCTCATGCCGAACATGATTATGCAGCCGTCCCGAGCTCATCTCGACGTATCTTCGTCGAGCGGTTCATTGGACTCGTCGGATATGAACAACAGTTCTCTTCCGACTGCCTCCACCCCTCGCCCTACGGACAATGTTGAGGTGTTATCTTGAAAGGCACCGAACCGAGGGGAGGTGGTCCTAGGGGTGCCTCGAGGCGACCTCCCAGTCCCTGGGCGCAAAGGGAGCAGAACTCCCACGGGCTCTGAGTTCGGCCCCCAGCCGAACACTGCACCGGAACCTTTGATGGTTCCGGACTCCGGTAGGAGATCCCCCATTAAGGGGGGCCAGCCGCCCGTGCCGGTGTCTTCTGTCCATCCAGAGGCACCGGACAACTTGCTGGAAGCGCTTCGCGGCACTTCCATCGACGAAGAGCACCGCACTATCATGAGTGCGGTGATCAAGAAAGTTCAGTCCGCCAAAAATAGACTGACCGAAGCTTGCGCCAGCCTCCTAACAGGCTTTGAGGTAAGCAATCAAAATATAAGGAAATATTACCGCGTAGATAGTAGCCCCTGATGCTCTGTTCTGCATTCGAGAAGAAAGGCCGAATAGAGGATCAAATGATGACTCAGGAGTCTAATCAGAATATATCTATGTGTATGTGTAGGCTTCACTCCTGGCCGCTGCCGCACGTACTGCGGAGGTCTCTACACTGAAGCAGGACCTGGAGCGGTCCGAGAACGAGCTTGGCCTTAGCAAGAGGCAGCTCAAGGAGAGCAAAGGTAAGCAATACCTTGTCTATGCTTTAAAAAAGAAGTTCGGTTGTGAAATAAAAGGATCATCATGAATTTGCCAGGGGCCATGACCGAGGTGGCGACCCTGAAGAAGGTGTTGTCCGAGGCTGAAAACAAAGCAGCCAAGGAGCACCTTGAGCGGGAAAAGCAAGAAGCCCGAGTAGGCGAGGTGCAGAAAGAGCTCGAGGCTCTCGCCAATAAACACGAGTCCTTGGAGCTTGACTCTAAAACGCAAGAGTCCAAGCTTGAGAAGGCACTCGAAAGCGCCCGGAGCGCCAAGGCTGAATCCCACAAGGCCCTCCAGGAGATTGATGCGGTGAAGAAGATAGCAGCGGGTAAGGCATTCATTATGCAAAGCAAGCATGTGAAGGAAACTTTCCTTTTTCTTACCCGAGTTCGGAGCTCTCCAGGAGCGGTCACAGATCTTCCCCGCAGTGTACTGGATGCCGCGGAGTTTTATCGAGCTGAGGAGGGGAGCTCGACGGAAAAGTTGTTCTGGTCTCAGTATATTGGGACCGAACACCCAATGACCTTGAGCGACCAGCTGAAGCAACTGGTCGAGCTTCACAAGGCGGCCGAACAGGCCATGAGGGGCCTTATAGTCCGGATGTGGCACGGCGAGCCCCTGTCTGGCAGCTACTTCGGTCCGGTGAGGCGCCTTGTGGATGCCTGCCCACGGCTTGAAGTCATAAAGCGGTCCATCTGCATCGAGGGTGCACGCTGGGCTTTTGCCCGGGCGAAGGTGCACTGGGCGAAGCTGGACGCCGTGAAGCTGGTGAAGGAGGGGCCGCCAGAGGGCAAGGAGCATCGCTGCCCCGAGATGTATTATGAGAATGTCCTAAAGGGTTCCCGCCTTGTGGCGGATGAATGTGCCAGGGATGTAATTTTTGAATGAACATGCTCGTGTGATCCTGTAATGTGAAACAAGTTCATCTGCGCTATGCAACGCTTTTTTTAATTTAAAATATTACCTTCTGTGCGGCCGTTTACAAAATCTAAGAGTTGGCCGATCGTCGGCTTCTGCCCCCATGTAACTAGTACTGGGGTGTTCGGGATAAACCTCAGCACTCTTTACCCCAATTTTGGGTCCTTCAAGGGAGGTGTTCAGCGCAACGAACCAGGCAATCGGACTATAAGGCTTTATCACTCTCACTTAGCCATAGAAGTCTACAATTTTAAATCTTGGCGAAGCCCCTAGTATTCGGAAGGCCGAATTTGGGGCGCTATACATGCCTAAGCCGGGCAAGGCCGACTTCTCACCCGAAGCGGAAAAAGTCTTTAAGGACTTGAGACCTCTCGAACAGCGACCAGTCTCTCGCCTTATCATGACAGTCAGTTTTCGCCTTTCTCTACTGAGGTGCTCGTCCGGAAGAACCGGGACACAATCGCGGTAGTTCTCCCACCGCTACCTTAGCCAATATAGCGGAACGTAAGGTACCAAAGCATGGGAGTCGGGCAAACCCAACTATTGACCCAAGACATGATTCGGAGCTGATGCATATAGTGCTATAAGTTTGGGGTGCCACACTGTCGAAAGTGTTCGAACTTCTCGCGCCGTATTATGGGGTAAATGAAAGCCCCTGGCGTACTGACCGTACCCAAATGTATGGGTGCGGATTGTCGTAAATGGACATATAAGGAAAAAAGGATGAATAATGCAATAATAGACTAATTCTATGCATTGTTATTTAAATAATACGTCGAAGCGTACTGGTACAAGTAGTGCAATAAGCAGAAAGTGGGACTATTCGAAATGTCCTATCCAAGGGCAAGCTGCGTATGGATAGTAGAAAGCGGGTATATCAATTATTATTATTAGAGACCACCTGGGGGTTCCCGTGTACATCTTAGATTCTTGCCGCCTTGGTTGTTCCTTCCCGTAATGTGTCCGACAATCGTACTGCCGGAAAGGGCTCCCAGAGAGTTAGGCCTTGAAAGAGAAAAGAAATGATAAAGGTATACAACCCCTAGGGCGGTTAAGCCGCATTGCATGACGTGCCCTGATCGTGCCCCGCCTATGTCCATGGTATATTCAGTGCGTAATTATGTACGCGCGGCACGGATTTCGTCGCTTGACTGGGACTGGGACGGGGGCCGAATTGCTAGGCGAGCTCTGAACGTGCCAGGCGATCGTGTTGCAGTTTAGTCCGGACTCGCTTGAAGGTGCCTGAGGGCTGTATTGCTGAATTAGTGGTTTGCCTTAAAAGGCTGCTTTGTGCTTCTGCTGTGAGGGCCGTAGTGTGCTCTTCCGTGCGGAGCGAGCGTTCTGTGTTTCCATTTACTGTTATGACCCCCCTAGGTCCTGGCATCTTGAGCTTGAGGTATGCGTAGTGCGGTACTGCATTGAATTTTGCAAATGATGTTTGTCCGAGCAGTGCATGATAGCCACTCCAAAACGGGACGATATCGAAGATTAACTCCTCGCTTCGGAAGTTGTCCGGTGATCCAAAGACCACTTCCAGTGTGATTGAGCCCGTGTAATGGGCCTCTACACATGGGATGACGCCCTTAAAGGTGGTTTTGGTGGGTTTGATCCTCGAGGGATCGATACCCATTTTCGCACTGTATCCTGATAGAGCAGGCTCAGACTGCTGCCGCTGTCCATAAGGACTCGAGTGAGGTGAAATCCGTCTATGATGGGGTCTAAGACCAGTGCGGCGGATCCGCCATGACGGATACTAGTGGGGTGGTCCCTGTGATCAAAGGTGATCGGACAAGTGGACCATGGGTTGAACTTTGGGGCGACGGGCTCCATCACATAGACGTCCCTTAGTGCACGCTTCCGCTCCCTCTTGGGAATGTGGGTTGCGTATATCATGTTCACCGTCTTCACTTGGGGGGGGGACCCCTTCTATCCTCCCATGTTTGGCGGCCGGGGCTCCTCCTCGTCATCACTATGCAGCCCCTTATCCTTGCTTTCGGCATTGAACTTGTCGTCCTGCTTGAACACCCAACATTCTCTGTTGGTGTGATTGGCTGGCTTGTCGGGGTGACGTGGATTGGACACGAGCGATCGAGTATGCGACCCAAATTGGACGGAGCCGGAGTACTTCTTTTAAATGGCTTTTTCCGCTGACCGGGTCTAGAGCCTCTGAATCCAGCATTGACTGCCGTATCATCGGTGTTATCGCCGTTGTTGCGGCGCTTTGGTCTCTTACGACATGGTCTGCCGTTGGCATCTTTGGGATCCGAAGTGCCCGGATTCCTTGATGTGTTGTTGCTGCGAGCCAGCCAGCTATCCTCCCCCGCGCAAAAGCGGGTCATGAGTGTCGTGAGGGCTGCCACAGACTTCGGCTTCTCCTGGCCAAGGTGGCGGGCAAGCCACTCATCACGGATGTTATGCTTGAATGCCGCTAGGGCCTCTGCATCCAGACAGTCGACAATTTGGTTTTTCTTAGTCATGATCCGTGTCCAGAATTGCCTGGCAGATTCCCCTAGCTGCTGAGTTATATGGCTCAAGTCATCAGCATCCGGTGGTCGCACATAAGTGCCCTGGAAGTTGTCAAGGAATGCGTCTTCCAAATCATCCCAACTACCGAAGGAGTCTGTTGGCAAGCTATTCAGCCAATGCCGAGCTGGTCCTTTGAGTTTTAGTGGGAGGTACATGATGGCACGTAGATCGTCACGGCGAGCCATGTGGATGTGAAGGAGGAAATCCTCGATCCATACAGCGGGATCTGTTGTACCATCGTATGATTTGATATTAACGGGTTTAAAACCCTCCGGGAATTCATGATTCATAACTTCATCAGTGAAGCATAGGGGGTGTGCGGCGCCTCTGTGCCGGGCTATATCACGATGCAGTTCATATGAGTCTTGTCTGTTGTATTCGGCCCGGACGGATTTACCTTTGGTGTATCCGGCGCGACGATCATCGTACCATGTTGGCGCGCGTGCCCATGACCCGTATATTGACCTTGCAAGTTTTGCCCTGCTGGCCAATACGTCTCGCAGGTCCCGTGTGTTGCCCTGGCCTTGGTATTTTTGATTGAGTGGCGGCGGGGTGCATGCTGAACTTTAGGCTGAAACGCCTCTCTGGCTCGGCCACGCGGTGGCCGGTCAGCTGCACCGTACACTGGTGAATAAGGTTTCAATGCTTCCTCCTCGAGGTGAGGTAGCAATCTGCGTTTTGGGTAACTCTAGGAGGGGCGCTCGAGTTCGTATTCCTCGGCCGCAAGGACTTCGGTCCATCTGTATGCTCGCAAGTCTTGATCAGCTTAAAGCTGTTGTTGCTTTTTCTTTAGGCTATTTGTTGTGGCCATAAGTCGGCTCTTGAAGTGCTCCTGCTCGACGGGATCCTCAGGCACGATGAATTCTTCGTTGCTGAGGCTCGCCTCATCTTCGGAGAGAGGCATGTAATTGTCCTCTTCTGGTTCTCCATCTGCCTCCTGCTCTGGAGGGCTAGCTTGTTCATCCTCCCGCTCTATATCGTACTAGAGGGGGTTGTGGTTGTCTTCGGCACTATCTGGAGTTTTATTATCTCATGTGCCGGTATCACTACTTTTGCTGTGGCGGGACTTAGAGCGGCGCCGCTGACGTCGGCACTTGGGATGCTTCTTGGAGGGGTCATCCTCCACTGTCTCATCGCCATTGCCTTCTTTGCGGGTGTCCACCATGTATATATCATATGATGAGGTGGCGGTCCAGCGCCCTGTGGGCGGTGGTTCCTGTTTGTCTCCTGCATCGTCATCCATACCGTCGATGTCTTCGGAGTCGAAGTCCAGCATGTCGGTTAAATTGTCGACAGTGGCTACTAAGTGGGTGGTGGGTGGGCAGCAAATTTCTTCGTCGTCCGCATCCCATTCTAGCCGGACATAGTTCGGCCAAGGTTCTCCTGACAAGGAGAGAGACCTTAATGAATTTAGCACATCGTCGAAGGGCGAGTGCTGAAAGATATCCACGGAGGTGAACTCCATGATCTCCGCCCAGTCGGATTCGATGGGCATGGATGCGGGCGGCTCGGAGTCCGTGGCCGGAGACGAATCCAGTGGTTTGGCGACACGGCTCTCGTAAGGGGTGAAGTCAGTATCCGGCTCCATCGCCACTGAGAGTGCGGCCTCCATGGCGGGGTCTATCCCTCCATCCTTGGATGGCGCAATTTGCTCCAGATTGAAGGCCGGAGTAGTTGCAGATGCGATCTCCCAAACACTATCCGACGGCAGAGTTACATCGTGCTCGTCGTGACTGTGCGGCGCACCTGACACGGGTTCGAATTCGTCGAAGATCAAGTCTCCGCAGATGTCGGCAGTGTAGTTTAAGTTTCTGAATCTGACCTGATGGCCAGGGGCATAGCTCTCGATCTGCTCCAGATGGCCAAGTGAATTGGCCCACAGTGCGAAGCCACCGAATACAAAGATCTGTCCGGGGAGGAAAACCTCACCCTAGACCGCATCGCTACCGGTGATCGAAGGAGCCATCGAGCCTTACGGTGAAGACATAGTGGAACTCTCAATGAAAGCACCAATGTCGATGTCAAAATTGGCGGATCTCGGGTAGGGGGTCCCAAACTGTGCGTCTAAGGCGGATGGTAACAGGAGGTAGGGGACACGATGTTTACCCAGGTTCGGGCCCTCTTAATGGAGGTAATACCCTACGTCCTGCTTGATTGTTCTTGATGATATGAGTATTACAACAGTTGATCTACCACGAGATCGTAGAGGCTAAACCCTAGAAGCTAGCCTATGGTATGATTGTATGTTGTCCTAAGGACTAAACTGTCGGCGTTCTGGGAACGGGGGTCCCCAGACTTGCCTGCCTGCGGCCTGCGGCGTGGCTCAAGTGGGGGCCCAGCGCGGCCCATCTGCATCGGCTCAAGCTCAAGACCCTCGCGAGGGGCCAAGCCTCGTGGGACGGACGATAGAGAGCTTCCTCAGAGGCAGCCTCATCAGGCAGGCTCGCGAGGAGGAAGAGAAATCAAGGCAGGGGTACCTCGCGAGGAGCCCGTGACGCAAGCCATGACAATCGAGACCAGGCGGGCGCTGGCCTGCGTAGTGTCCTTGTTTCCCGTTTGGTGCAAAGGGGGCAAGCACAGGCCAAGGCACCGGGCAAAGGTTACCATTCCAGTGCAACGAGACCAAGACCAACAGAGCGGCAGGATGGAGGTCACCGTGGAGCCCAAGACGGCGTCATCACCAGTACTTTTGGCAGCCGAAGACCACCTTTGGTCAGGATAACTTGTACTAGATGTTCCCCTTCAAAATGGCCAATTGTTGGCGCCCTTCCCGCTCATTATTTGGGGGGAGAGGCCCAGGGCCTCTATAAGTAGAGCTAGCCACCACAGAGTAGGGGGCGTCGAGAGATCTGGTAGAACCCTAGCAGAGAGAGAGAAAGAGAGGTGACTGAACTCACCCTAGCAGTTCATCGCACCAGCTCAAGAACGCCCCTCGCGAGGCTGTTCTCCCCTTGTACTGTTCATCATCATCCCCTAAGGAAATCCACCACACCATACACTGGAGTAGGGTATTACACCACAACGGTGGCCCGAACCAGTATAAACCTCGTGTCCCTTGTGTTGTTTGTTGTTTCCAGTGTAGACCACGCGAGGAGATTGGACGTAGATAGGTATGGGAGAGATCTCCGCGCGCACCCCAGTGTTTGAACCTCAAGGGTCTGCCGGAACCCGAAATCCAATATTTGGCGCGCCGGGTAGGGGTGCGCCGGAGTCCTCCCTCCTGACGACCCGCTCTCCCCCGACATCGCATCCCGCCCTCATGGCGGACAACGCGTCGCTCGCTCCAGCAACGGATGCCGACACTAGGGCCAGGGGGGCTCCGGGCCTTGGCCCCCGCCTTGCGACAGGTGCAGTGGCCGCGCAAGTTCAAGCCCGAGATGCCGCTGCGCTACGACGGCGCGATGGACCCAATGATTTTCCTGCCGACGGCCTCTGTCACCTCCTGGGAGGAACTGCGCGACCTCTTCCTCACCCGTTTCGCCGCACCAGCGCCGCCCGTCATCGCAGCTCTCCTGGGTGGCTCCTAGGCACCACCCTCGAGCCATCATGTCAAGCCGTTCACCCGCCGGATCAGCACCGCCTCCAAGAGCCGAGAAGCCCCCCCGGGCTGGGTGGCGCCCGAGGCCGATCTAACCTTCGACTCGGAGCACCACCCCTTCAACCCCATCAGATCGGGCGCGCTCCCGATGCTGTGCACCCCCACCATCTGGAAAGTGGCCGTCACTAGGACCCTCATCAACGGTGGTGCCGGCCTCAACGTCCTCTCGGTGGAGGCCTTCAGCCTCCTCCACGTGCCGCTGGAGCGGCTCCAACCCAGCAGGCCTTTCTCACGCGTTGGAGCCAGTTCCACCGCCTCCTTGGGACAGATCCGCCTCCCAGTGACCTTCGGCACCTGCGACAACTTCCGCACGGAGCTGATCGACTTCGACATCGCCCCCGTTGGCCTCCCCTACAACGCCATCCTCGGCTATCCGGCCTTGGCTCGGTTCATGGCAGCAACTCACCCGGTGTACAACCTCATGAAGATGCCTGGGAGCAGCGGCGTCCTCACCGTGTCAGGAGACACAAGGGATGTGCTGCAGGTGTTCCAGCTTGTTTTCAGGGCGGCCGTGGTGGCACAGCCCACTAGCACTGATGCCCTTGAGCCCAAGGGGGCTGCGCCGGCTAAAAAGAAGCAGCTATTCACCCAAGACAAGGCAGAAACCAAGCAAGTACCAGTCGACGAGGGCTGGTCCACTAGCGCCACCTTCACCACAGGGGCCAACCTCGAGCCCGAGCAGGAGAAGGCCCTGATCGGGTTCCTGCGTGCGAACAAGAAGGTGTTCGCGTGGGAACCTGATTAGTTAGCAGGGGTCCCAAGGGAAGTGATTGAGCATCACCTCAACGTGTGCCCTAATGTGCGCCCCGTGAAGCAGAAGGCAAGGCGGCAGTTGTAACACCCTCGATGCGGCTATATCTCCCATGTGTCGAAGCACGACTTAGAGGCATAACCGCATTGAAAGCAATGTCGCAAGTGAGGTAATCTTCACACAACCCATGTAATACATAAGGGAACGGGATACATAGTTGGCTTACAATCGCCACTTCACACAATACATGAATAAGGCATTACATCATCCAGATACACACAAGGTCCGACTACGGAACCCAAAAGAAAAGAAGACTACCCCAAATGCTACATAGATCCCCCGATCGTCCCCAACTGGGCTCCACTACTGATCAACTAGACGAAACAACACAAGGACAAGATCTTCATCGAGCTCCTCCTTGAGCTTGGTTGCGTCACCTGCACGGTTCAACGGCACCTGCAAGCTGGTTTTGGAAGTATCGGTGAGTCACGGGGACTCAGCAATCTCGCACCCTCGCGATCTAGACTATTTAAGCTTATAGGAAGGGTAAAAGGTATGAGGTGGAACTGCAGCAAGCGACTAGCATATATGGTGGCTAACATACGCAAATGAGAGCGAGAAGAGAAGGCAAGCCATTTGCTAAAACAGATCTGACATATTCATCACATAGCCCTTTTCCAATAGCATTTCGGGCATCAAGATGAGCTCAAATGAAAATGATGCAATGAGATGAAATGATGTACTCGTCGAGACGAACATTTTGATATACTACACGCACGAATTGGAGCAACGGTGATGAAGTTATGACATGATGAAAATGGCATGAAAAGTATGCAGATCTGGGACTTAGAGAAATTAGACCTCGCGGTGTCGGCGTTTTGGGAACGGGGGTCCCCAGACTTGCCTACCTGCGGCCTGCGGCGTGGCTCGAGGAGGGGCCCAGCATGGCCCATCTTCATCAACACAGACACAAGACCCTCGCGAGGGGTCAAGCCTCGCGGGGCGGACGACACGGAGCTTCCTCAGGCACGGCCTCATCAGGTTGGCTCGCGAGGAGGCGGAGAGATCAAGGCGGGGTACCTCACGCGGTGCCCATGACGCAAGCCATGACGACCAAGGGTGCCAGGCGGGCGCCAGCCCGCGCAGTGTCCCCCTTTCCTCTTTGGTGCAAAGGGAGCAAGCGCAGGCGAGAGCATCAAGCAAAGGGACCCGTTTCGGTGCAACGAGACCAAGACCAGCCCAACGGCAGGTAGGAAGTCATTGTGGAGCCCAAGCCAGCGTCACCGCCAGAGCCTTTGGCGGGCGAGGTGTCACATCCCTGGTCCTGTTATGCACTAGGCTAGACCTCATGTGAGCATCATGTTTTAATTCAAATGAAATTTGAATTGAGGAATTTTCAAAGCCTCAGAAACCTTCTAAAAATGATCAACATTAAAATCTCCTCAAAGAAGTCCAAGAAAATGTTCCTCTTAGTCTCTGAAAATATTGCAAAGAGGTAAAACTCAAAACAATATTTTTGGTATCTCAGAGTTAATTATTTTGGGCCTTTGAATTAAATAAATAGCTATTTGCATTGGATATATATTTGATATATAAATAATATATGTCCAATAATTACTGGAACATTTTATGTGGTTTGGTATATTTTAGTTCTAGCCACATAACTATTTTCAGGATTTTATAAAATGGTTTAGTATATTACTAAACTAAAACAACACAGAACAAAATAGATAAATAAAAACAAAAATAGAAAGAGCAGAGGACTACCTGGCGCTCACCTCAGCCCACCTGGCCCAGCTCCTCCAGCCGGCCCAGCCCACCGCCGCTTCTCCCCCTGTCGTCTTCCTCCCCCTCGCCCCGAAGCTGCTCGGTGGCGCGCGCGGCCACGCGCCCCGGCCACCTCCTCCCTGCCTGGCTGCCTCCTCCTCTCCTAGACGTCTCCCGCAGCTCCATGCCACCCCCTGGAACCCCCTCGCACTCTCTCTCGACCCCTTCCCCCTCCTCCGCTCTCTCTCTCGCGCAGCCCGAGCGGAGCTCATCACCGCCGCTCGCCGTTGCCGCACCCAGAGCCTCCCCCTCGACCCTCGGCGTGCCCAGTAGCTCGGCTACCTCGCCCTCATCCTCTCCGACGAGTCAAGCGACCTCGGACGCCCTGCATCGCCGTCATCGAGCCGTCTTCTTCACACACGGCCGCCGGATGCCGCTCGTCGATTCGCCGTCTCCGCCACCTCCCCGAGCCCACCGAGCTGCTCGTCGACCTCGCCGTGAGCTCCTCTACCGAACCCCTCTCTCCCCGTGCTCTATTTCCCTCCGTAGCCGCCGTTACCACCGCGGCCGAGAGCTTCTCGCCGCCGGCCATGGCGTGGCCGTGGCCACAACCACCGCAGCTCGCTCCCGAGCCCACCGTCGTGCTCACCGCAACCTCAGGAGCCCGCAGCACCCACCAGTTTCTCCCGTAGCGCATCATAGCGTCGAATCGATCGGCGCCCGAACTCTGGCGCTGCCGCGAGCTCGTTTCCGGCGAGCTTCGGCCACCACAGCCGCTGCCGCTCGCCCAGTTGGATGCGGTGCATCTTCAGCTACCCGTAGGAGCAAACCACGCGTCGAATGGTGCTCCGTAGCGAGCACACGTTGCATCTCCGTCGTCGGCCATGGTCGTCGCGGCGAAACTCCAGCGGGAGCTGACGTGGCTCTGTCATTAGGAGCTAATCCAACTAACTAAACCACCTACATCCACTGACAGTAGGCCCCACCCCTGGTCAAACCCCAGTCAGCGCTGGGTTTGACCGGGATTAGTTCCTGTGTCACTGACGTGTGGACCCCGCACGTCAGGTTTAACCTGGACCTGGTCGTTGACTCGCTGACGTCATGCTGGCGTCAGGCTGACGCAGTTAAATCATTTTTTGGAATTATTTTAATTCTAAATATTCAGGAAATTCCAGAAAATGTTCAAAACTTCAAAAATTCATAGTAATTCAACCGTAACTCCAAATTAAATAATTTATATATGAAAAATTATCAGAAAAATTCAAGGAATCCACCTGTACCATTTTTATGCATGTTAGAACAACTTATAGCTGCTGTATAGCACAAATCAATTAAATGGCATTTGAATAATCACATATGGAGTTTGAATTTGAATCTTGTATTCAAACCAACTTCATTTAATCTGTTGCTAGTTGCATTAGCTCAAAACACATTCATATTGCCATGTCATAGCATGCATCATTTTGTGCATTACATTGATTGTGTTCTTCTTTGTTGCTGGTATCTGTTCCCTCCCGGTAGACGATGTTCCGACGTTGTGATCGTTGACACTGATGAAGACTCAATGTTATCTTCAGAAGTGCCAGGCAAGCAAAACCCCCTTGTTCATTCTGATACAATCCCACTCTCTCGCTCCTGCTCTATTTTACTGCATTAGGACAACAACGATTCATCTGTTACTTGCTGCGGTAGCTGAACCCCTTTATCCTTTGCATGGCCTGTCATTCCACAGTAAATAGATGAAACCCACTAGCATGGGTAGGAGTTGTTTGAGCCCTGTTGTGCCTACTCATTCTTGCTTGTTTGTCATGCCTGCTACTGCTTAGAGTTGAGTCAGGTCTGATTCATCGGGGATGAATCAGAGGCGTGTGAACATGTCCTACTGTGTGTGAGCGAAGTGTGTGAACACGTTTTGGTAAAGGTAGCGGTGAGAGGCCATGTAGGAGTACATGGTGGGTTGTCTCATTGCAGCCGTCCTCAGGAACTGAGTTCTGTGTTTGTGATCCATGATTCAGCTACTACCACGCATTGGGCCCGAAACCAATGGACCCTCTCGGCTTCTTGATCACCCTTGTCCTCTGTCCAGGAGTTGCAAGTAGTTTCTGGTGTTTGTAGTATGCTGGAGGCCGTGGGCAGCGCTGACCGTAGGGGTGGGCTGTGATGCGGTAGGCACGTGGCACGGTGTACCGGGCGCCCGTTTGGTGTCTCGGGAACCCTGTTCACATTGTTTGGGGCTGTGAGCGAAACTCCGGCCGGATCTCCTCATGGATGGAACCCGAATAGGCGATAAACCTGGACTAGAGACTTAGGTGATTAGGTAGGTCGTGGCCGACACCCACGTTGGGCTTCCGCTTGAAGGTTTCCGAGTACATGTCGTGTAAACGATGGCAAGTGGTGAGAGCGTGTATGAAGAAGTACACCCCTGCAGGGTTAACCTAATCTATTCGAATAGCCGTGTCCGCGGAAAAGGACTTCTGGATTGCTTATATCAGTTCATAGACAAGTGAAAGTGGATACTCTAAAATACGCAAGATAAGCGTGAGTGCTATGGATGGCGTTCTCGTAGGGAGACGGGAGCGGATCCATAGTGGTGTATTGATATGGTGAATATGTGGACTCGTGTGCGCCACCTCAAAAGAGTCGCTTGCAGTCGTAGTTTAGGATAGCCACCGAGTCAAAGCTGGCTTGCTGCAGTTAAACCCCACCACCCCTTTGTTGATAATGATGCATATGTAGTTAGTTCTAATGTAAGTCTTACTGGGTACATTTGTACTCACGTTTGCCTATTTTATGTTTTTGCAGAGAGACTTGAGTCTCACTAGTAGTTCCGCTTGGACTTCGATGTTTAGCTTGTTACCTCAGCTACGATCTTGTGCCCTCGGCAGTATCTGGTAGATAGTCAGGCTTCTCAGCCTTTTTCATTTATAGTTGTCTGTACTCAGACATGATAGCTTCCGCTTGTGCTTTGACTTGTATACTCTGAATGTTGGGTCATGAGACCTATGTTTGTAATATCTCGCTCCTCGGAGCCTAATGAATAAATACTTGAGTCATAGAGTCATGTTGTGATGCCATGTTGTGTTTGCACATATCGAGCATATTGTGTGTATGTTATTGAAATGCTTGGTATGTGTGGGATCTGACTATCTAGTTGTTTATCCTTAGTAGCCTCTCTTACCGGGAAATGTCTCCTAGTGTTTCCAATGGTAGCTTGCTACTGCTCCGGAACACTTAGGCTGGCCGGCATGTGTCCTTCTTCGTTCCTGTGTCTGTCCCTTCGGGGAAATGTCACGCGATGAATACCGGAGTCCTGTTAGCCCGCTACAGCCCGGTTCACCGGAGTCCTGCTAGCCCAGTGCTACAGCCTGGATTCACTCGCTGATGACCGACACGTTCGATGCTGGGTCATGGATGCCTGTCCCTGTAAGTTTGTGCCACTTTGGGTTTACGACTAGCCATGTCAGCCCGGGCTCCTTATCATATAGATGCTAGCGACACTGTCATATACGTGTGCCAAAAGGCGCAAACGGTCTCGGGTAAAGGTAGGGCGACACCCGTGGGAATACCGTGCGTGAGGCCGCAAAGTGATATGAGGTGTTACATGCTAGATCGATGTGGCATTGAGTCGGGGTCCTGACAGCGTTGGTATCAGAGCTTGACTGCCTGTAGGATTACCAAGCCAAACTGGCCGATGTTGAGTCTAGAAATTCTTTAGTTATATGTAGGGGAATTGATTGTGGGATGGAACGTAAGGCTCTTTTTACTCCTTATACCTCATGGCCTTCTGATCTGAGTCATCATCTTCTCTTCTACGGGGATTAAGAACTAGGCTATCTCTTCTTTCTATTAGGACCACGTGTTACTAATCAGTGGACTTATAAGATTGTTGGATTTAAGTCTCAGTTCAGTTCCTACTACTTCCGTATGTTAATTGTTGATCTCGAAACCTTGATATTGTGCTTCTGAGTGGTTATGCCACCATTTTTGTGAATGTCTCAAATCTTTTCTGAGCATTTACAGCCGTTATGCTGTCCGAGTCATCCCAGGTTTCTAAGTAGTCTGATGCATTTGCAAATCTTTTCTTCCCGTTTCAATGTTCCCATGGGCCAGATTAACCACACTAATCAGTGAGTTGAGGTACTCCGTTACCTTGACATATATGTTGGAGATATTATTATGACCCTAGGTGTCTTAGGGGATCATCTAGTAATTTAGCCATGATTTGTGTTCCCAGTGTGATGATTCTGGCCATCATTCTCAAAAGCATCCCGTGATGCTACTTAGTAATAGGTATTCTGTTCCTGGGTTCTTGAACCCGAGATTCACTCTACCTACTTCATGTTGATAGTAATTGCTAGTGCCTTTAGGATATTAGTAACCTTTGCGATAGTCCTTGAAGTCCGTGGTATCTTCTTCTTCCAAATACCATGAACTACTTATGGCAGAAGTTCCTCGTTGAACTGAAATATCACAACAGGATTATTCTTGATGAGTTCTCCATTATATATTGTGGCTCTGCCAGTTCTACCTTTCTGCATGGGTTATCCGGAAGAAATATGTTGAACTTCGTTCGACATGCTAATCCATGCATCCACAACTCAGAAAATCATATGTTCTTTTGAGTTGTCCCATCTTAGTTGTTTCCGACCCTCGCCTATCAATTGATAGTCAAGAGTATGCGTGCATTCGTTCGTCGATGCCTATTACCCTTGTGGTCCGCCAAGCCATTCTATTTCAGAATGAATAGGAGAAACAAACTCCAGAATCTCATCCATATCTAGGATTGGGTCAAAGCAATTGTATTCCGCAGATCAAAATGCCAATCCAGCTTCTGGTCTGTTCTACCTTGAAGTATTACCATCTTTATATCAGGAATATCATGGGAATTGCACACCATCTTATGAATTATTGACGCAGTAATACTTCTGATCATCATTGATAATTTCTCGGTTTCCGTGTTATTGTAACCGGAATGCCGACAAATGAATCATGGCATGTGAAATCAATACTGCTAGCAACTCCATTGCTTGGTAGTTAAATGGACGATAACCTCATTCTTAGCGTGTTGATTATTGAATCGTCACCCTAAGGTTGATTGTGCTACCTAGTCCTTATTTCTGGTGCACTCTCCGATCAGTGAGTTAGGATAGTGCCAATCCTTGCTTATTTGATCATATCGTCTTGCCCTGAAAAGTAAGATTGTTCTCGAGCTTAGTAACATACCGGTGGTTCATGATATTCCAAATTTCTTCTCGGAAGTATCACCAGGTTGTCGCCTGACCGCTATGTTGATCTCGTGATCAAGTTGGGTTCTTGTGAACCACCTTCTCTCCAAAAATCGGTGTTAGATATCCCTGAGCTAGTTGGTTAAGCTAGACAACAACTTGGAGAGTTGGAAGATAAAAGCTTGCCTGACTTAGTTCGTTCCAAAGGGATATTCTTGTGTAGGGTGTGCTGAAGAAAGATGATATCTTCATCGATTGGTCCTTGTGATCAGTTGCTGGACCTATTGTCTTATCAATCCTTTGATTTGAGTGTGGGCTATCGTCAAATCAAATCAGTACCAACGATGCTTGTAATGTTGTCTTATTCGTGGTTGATCCCTCGAGCATACACCATTACATCTTTGGTCTGACCAATGCTATCACCGTGTTCACTTAACTATGGAATTCCTTTTAAAAGGAAACCTAGATGAATTGTTGTTGAGCCCATTGGCAACATCCTTATCTCCTCCATGATGTTGTTGAACATTAAGCTAGTGTTGGAAACTTTTGAAAGCATTTTCTTCATGCTAGCTCATGAAGTATTTGTTTGATGAAAGGAGTGACTTCCTCTTATACACGTGCATTTGGTGAAAGTTGCCGCCGTGAATTTGAGAAAGATTGTTTTGTTTCCTTTGGAATCATCCCAAATCAGTCATGCACACGTGCGAAGTATTCTGTAGTCTGGAGACTTGCAACCTTCATTCTATATGTGTCCCTAGCACACTAAGCCACTGATTAACTTGTTCAAGGAAAAGAAGTCTATGCTTGGGATCTAATCCATGGACTTGTGTAAAGACTTCGATATCCTCGATGATGGTTCTCCACCTGAACTCGGTAGTGTTTAATTATAAGACTGCTACGTGGCCATGCTTGTCTGGGACAACGTGTTCGCATGTTTGTAGCAGAACCAGCTCATGTTTTGGAGCTTACTATCGTAGCTCACTCCCCGAGAATCCCGCAACATTATCTCGTCGATTTGTGTTGCAAACTTTCATTTTTCTTTCTAGACTTGATGAGTCTGGGATATCCTGACACCAACCAGATCTGAATCTCAGGCAGATGTGATGGTTGGAACATTTCCCAAGAATTATAATATTGGTCTCTCAATAACCGGCAAGGTGGATGTCGTGGCCAACACACCCATCCGGTAGACCTATTATTATAGTATCTTGTTTGAGGAAGTTGGCCACCTCCCCATAGGGGATTCGTAGGATTACTCCCTAGTTGCCCCTATGGATTTCTGTGTTCCGAAGTCCGACCTTTTTACTTGATGTTCTAGATACCAAACCATATCTATGGGTGGATTACGCTAGCACATCAAGGAGAACATTAGAAGCGGAGTGCTAAATGTCTCTCGGTCGATCATCCAGATTTTATTTGCTTGGCCTCGCTAAGGTGAAATCTGAGAAAGTGTTATCCTCCTTCGCATCTGCATCGTCCATCGCTATTCATCATGGTAGTATGTTGTGTTGTCAGCACCCTTGACGTGGTTGTTGATAAAACCTTGATGATTGTGGAAATGCTCAAGTTCTTGAGAGCACGCACAAGCGCTACGTGTTATCATCGGCTCTAATTGGGATGCTCTCAGTTCCCTCGGCAATGCTATGACCTTCTCAAACAGTGAATTCACTCTCTATTGTTGGGTTCTTCCCCAGTTACCAGAATCATTCCCAGCATTTGCATTTTGTTCCCAGCTTGCACCGCCAATGTGCCATTCTACCATGGGTCTCTTCCATTTCCGGTGATAAGCAAATTCATCCATTACGTTGTCTTCAACAAGGTAATCCACATCATCCAAGTCCGAGTATGCCATTCTACCGACCCCCTCCAAACGATCGCTCGAGAATTGTCCTAGGCTGGTTTAAAGAGTTTCAATGATCTCCGAATCAAAGGTAATTCTTTTGCCACTTAAGGGGATATATCTACGAATCACCCCCCCTCCAGGATGTCTCGTTGAGGTATCATGGCAACTCAACTCCTCGCTACGTTGACAACCGTTCACCACCTTCTTAGGTGTGGAATCGTTGTCTACCTAGTGAACCTTCGTCATCTGTTCCACTCCATTCCTCTAGAGGTGTGCTTCGTCTCTCAGCTCGAGAGATGTTGCTATGTCCCATTCCGTGAGTTAATCCTGAGTTGGTCGTTCTTTGAGAAGATTAATTCTTCTAGAGTTTTCCTTCCCTCTTCTTGTCATGTTAGTTGGAGTTCTCAGAGAAAGACTTCGAGACAATGATGGTGATCGAATCAACGCTCTTATGAAGTGCACCCTGGAACGTGAAGATTATACTAGTTGCATTTCCCCTTCACCTTACCCTACGCTTGAATCTCGGGACGAGATTTTTGTTTAGTGGGGGTGAGTTGTCACATCCCTGGTCCTGTTATGCACTAGGCTAGACCTCATGTGAGCATCATGTTTTAATTCAAATGAAATTTGAATTGAGGAATTTTCAAAGCCTCAGAAACCTTCTAAAAATGATCAACATTAAAATATCCTCAAAGAAGTCCAAGAAAATGTTCCTCTTAGTCTCTAAAAATATTGCAAAGAGGTAAAACTCAAAACAATATTTTTGGTATCTCAAAGTTAATTATTTTGGGCCTTTGAATTAAATAAATAGCTATTTGCATTGGATATATATTTGATATATAAATAATATATGTCCAATAATTACTGGAACATTTTATGTGGTTTGGTATATTTTAGTTCTAGCCACATAACTATTTTCAGGATTTTATAAAATGGTTTAGTATATTACTAAACTAAAACAACACAGAACAAAATAGATAAATGAAAACAAAAATAGAAAGAGCAAAGGACTACCTGGCGCTCACCTCAGCCCACCTGGCCCAGCTCCTCCAGCCGGCCCAGCCCACCGCCGCTTCTCCCCCTGTCGTCTTCCTCCCCCTCGCCCCGAAGCTGCTCGGTGGCGCGCGCGGCACGCGCCCCGGCCACCTCCTCCCTGCCTGGCTGCCTCCTCCTCTCCTGGACGTCTCCCGCAGCTCCACGCCACCCCCTGGAACCCCCTCGCACTCTCTCTCGACCCCTTCCCCCTCCTCTGCCCTCTCTCTTGCGCAGCCCGAGCGGAGCTCATCGCCACCGCTCGCAGTTGCCGCACCCAGAGCCTCCCCCTCGACCCTCGGCGTGCCCAGTAGCTCGGCTACCTCGCCCTCATCCTCTCCGACGAGTCAAGCGACCTCGGACGCCCTGCATCACCGTCATCGAGCCGTCTTCTTCACACACGGCCGTCGGATGCCGCTCGTCGATTCGCCGTCTCCGCCACCTCCCCGAGCCCACCGAGCTGCTCGTCGACCTCGCCATGAGCTCCTCTGCCGAACCCCTCTCTCCCCGTTCTCTATTTCCCTTCATAGCCGCCGTTACCACCGCGGCCGAGAGCTTCTCGCCGCCGGCCATGGCGTGGCCGTGGCCACAGCCACCGCAGCTCGCTCCCGAGCCCACCGTCGTGCTCACCGCAACCTCAGGAGCCCGCAGCACCCACCAGTTTCTCCCGTAGTGCACCATAGCGTCGAATCGATCGGCGCCCGAACTCCGGCGCCGCCGCGAGCTCGTTTCCGGCGAGCTCCGGCCACCACAGCCGCTGCCGCTCGCCCAGTTGGATGCGGCGCATCTTCAGCTACCCGTAGGAGCAAACCACGCGTCGAATGGTGCTCCGTAGCGAGCACACGTTGCATCTCCGTCGTCGGCCATGGTCGTCACCGGCGAAACTCCGGCGAGAGCTGACGTGGCTCCGTCATTAGGAGCTAATCCAACTAACTAAACCACCTACAACCACTGACAGTAGGCCCCACCCCTGGTCAAACCCCAGTCAGCGCTGGGTTTGACCGGGATTAGTTCCTGTGTCACTGACGTGTGGACCCCGCACGTCAGGTTTGACCTGGACCTGGCCGTTGACTCGCTGACGTCATGCTGGCGTCAGGCTGACGCAGTTAAATCATTTTCTGGAATTATTTTAATTCTAAATATTCAGGAAATTCCAGAAAATGTTCAAAACTTCAAAAATTCATAGTAATTCAACCGTAACTCCAAATTAAATAATTTATATATGAAAAATTATCAGAAAAATTCAAGGAATCCATCTGTACCATTTTTATGCATGTTAGAACAACTTATAGCTGCTGTATAGCACAAATCAATTAAATGGCATTTGAATAATCACATATGGAGTTTGAATTTGAATCTTGTATTCAAACCAACTTCATTTAATCTGTTGCTAGTTGCATTAGCTCAAAACACATTCATATTGCCATGTCATAGCATGCATCATTTTGTGCATTGCATTGATTGTGTTCTTCTTTGTTGCCGGTATCTGTTCCCTCCCGGTAGACGATGTTCCGACGTTGTGATCGTTGACACTGATGAAGACTCAATGTTATCTTCAGAAGTGCCAGGCAAGCAAAACCCCCTTGTTCATTCCGATACAATCCCACTCTCTCGCTCCTGCTCTCTTTTACTGCATTAGGACAACAACGATTCATCTGTTACTTGCTGCGGTAGCTGAACCCCTTTATCCTTTGCATGACCTGTCATTCCACAGTAAATAGATGAAACCCACTAGCATGGGTAGGAGTCGTTTGAGCCCTGTTGTGCCTACTCATTCTTGCTTGTTTGTCATGCCTGCTACTGCTTAGAGTTGAGTCAGGTCTGATTCATTGGGGATGAATCAGAGGCGTGTGAACATGTCCTACTGTGTGTGAGCGAAGTGTGTGAACACGTTTTGGTAAAGGTAGCGGTGAGAGGCCATGTAGGAGTACATGGTGGGTTGTCTCATTGCAGCCGTCCTCGGGAACTGAGTTCTGTGTTTGTGATCCATGATTCAGCTACTACCACGCATTGGGCCCGAAACCAATGGACCCTCTCGGCTTCTTGATCACCCTTGTCCTCTGTCCAGGAGTTGCAAGTAGTTTCTGGTGTTTGTAGTATGCTGGAGGCCGTGGGCAGCGCTGACCGTAGGGGTGGGCTGTGATGCGGTAGGCACGTGGCACGGTGTACCGGGCGCCCGTTTGGTGTCTCGGGAACCCTGTTCACATTGTTTGGGGCTGTGAGCGAAACTCCGGCCGGATCTCCTCATGGATGGAACCCGAATAGGCGATAAACCTGGACTAGAGACTTAGGTGATTAGGTAGGTCGTGGCCGATACCCACGTTGGGCTTCCGCTTGAAGGTTGCCGAGTACATGTCGTGTAAACGACGGTAAGTGGTGAGAGCGTGTATGAAGAAGTACACCCCTGCAAGGTTAACCTAATCTATTCGAATAGCCGTGTCCGTGGAAAAGGACATCTGGATTGCTTATATCAGTTCATAGACAAGTGAAAGTGGATACTCTAAAATACGCAAGATAAGCGAGAGTGCTATGGATGGCGTTCTCGTAGGGAGACGGGAGCGGATCCATAGTGGTGTATTGATATGGTCAATATGTGGACTCGTGTGCGCCACCTCAAAAGAGTCGCTTGCAGTCGTAGTTTAGGATAGCCACCAAGTCAAAGCTGGCTTGCTGCAGTTAAACCCCACCACCCCTTTGTTGATAATGATGCATATGTAGTTAGTTCTGATGTAAGTCTTGCTGGGTACATTTGTACTCACGTTTGCCTATTTTATGTTTTTGCAGAGAGACTTCAGTCTCACTAGTAGTTCCGCTTGGACTTCGACGTTTAGCTTGTTACCTCAGCTACGATCTTGTGCCCTCGGCAGTATCTGGTAGATAGTCAGGCTTCTCAGCCTTTTTCATTTATAGTTGTCTGTACTCAGACATGATAGCTTCCGCTTGTGCTTTGACTTGTATACTCTGAATGTTGGGTCATGAGACCTATGTTTGTAATATCTCGCTCCTCGGAGCCTAATGAATAAATACTTGAGTCATAGAGTCATGTTGTGATGCCATGTTGTGTTTGCACATATCGAGCATATTGTGTGTATGTTATTGAAATGCTTGGTATGTGTGGGATCTGACTATCTAGTTGTTTATCCTTAGTAGCCTCTCTTACCGGGAAATGTCTCCTAGTGTTTCCAATGGTAGCTTGCTACTGCTCCGGAACACTTAGGCTGGCCGGCATGTGTCCTTCTTCGTTCCTATGTCTGTCCCTTCGGGGAAATGTCACGCGATGAATACCGAAGTCCTGTTAGCCCGCTACAGCCCGGTTCACCGGAGTCCTGCTAGCCCAGTGCTACAGCCTGGATTCACTCGCTGATGACCGACACGTTCGATGCTGGGTCATGGATGCCTGTCCCTGTAAGTTTGTGCCACTTTGGGTTTACGACTAGCCATGTCAGCCCGGGCTCCTTATCATATAGATGCTAGCGACACTGTCATATACGTGTGCCAAAAGGCGCAAACGGTCCCGGGTAAAGATAGGGAGACACCCATGGGAATACCGTGCGTGAGGCCGCAAAGTGATATGAGGTGTTACATGCTAGATCGATGTGGCATTGAGTCGGGGTCCTGACACGAGGACTAACTTTAGTCAGGATAAGTGTACCAGATGTTCCCCTTCAAAATGGCCAATTGTTGGCGCCCTTCCCGCTCAATATTTGGGAAGAGGCCCAGGGCCTTTGCCTATAAATAGGACTAGCCACCCCCAGGGTAGAAGGGATCTAGAATCGGCCAACCCAAAAACAAGCTGGGATCGAAATCGAAATCAGAGAGAGAATCGAGAAGAGAGAGAGAGAGAGAAGGGTGACTGAACTCCTCCTAGCAGTTCATCCCCACAGCCAAGAACAGACCCAAGAGGCAATCCACCACACCACACACAGGAGTAGGGTATTACACCACAATGGTGGCCCGAACCAGTATAAACCCTGTGTCTCTCGTGCTGTTCTTTCCATAGCTTAGATCTTAGCGAGGCGGAGGGGTGCAGGTAGGTAGAAGGCGAAATCTCTGCGCACACCCCAGTGTTCGAACCTCAAGGGTCCGCCGGAACCCGAAATCCGACACGTGGAAGTTGGACGGGGAGATCCTGAGATGGAGCGGAGCGGGACGCCGGGCGCGTTTGGTACGAAGGACTGGTGGATCTGATCCCACCTGATCCAGATCCGGAGCAGACCGAGTCCGGCGACGGCGAGGAGGCCGGAGGCGGGGAAAATGGCAGCGAAGGTCGACTCCGGCGCGGCCGCGGGCTGCGGGCGGCGCGGGGTGCCATGGAGGCGGCGGGCGGCGCTCACGCCGGCG
>NC_057809.1:106522048-106605077 GCF_018294505.1 Triticum aestivum
GGCAAGGTCGCGCCGGCGAGGCGACGTCGGAGAGCGCCGGTGGCGTTCGGCGGCGACCGAAGGTGGCGGCGAAGGCGGCGGGGACGGGGCGGCACGGCGAGGTACGGCCGGCGGGTGGCATGTGGGACCTGGCGGCGGTGGGGATCGGGCCTGGAGGGCCGGATCTAGGCGTCTCGGGCCCTGCGGCGCGGGGACGGCAGCATGGACAGGTGGCAGCTCCTGATTGGCCGCGGGAGGTGGCGGACAGGTCCGACCAGTGAGGAAATTGTTGGGCGGCACAGAGAGGAGGAAGGTTAGGGTTTACACCGCAAATTTCGGAGGGAGCCACCTATTTATAGGTAGAGGGAGCTAGGAGAGTCCAAATGTTGGGGAACGCAGCAGAAATTCAAAATTTTCCTACGTGTCACCAAGATCTATCTATGGAGAAACCAGCAACGAGGGGAAAGGGAGTGCATCTACATACCCTTGTAGATCTCTAAGCGGAAGTGTTCAAGAGAACGGGGTTGAAGGAGTCGTACTCGTCGTGATCCAAATCACCGGAGATCCTAGTGTCGAACGGACGGCACCTCCGCGTTCAACACACGTACAGCCCGGTGACGTCTCCCATGCCTTGATCCAGCAAGGAGAGAGGGAGAGGTTGAGGAAGACTCCATCCAGCAGCAGCACAACGGCGTGGTGGTGGTGGAGGAGCGTGGTACTCCAGCAGGTCTTCGCCAAGCACCGCAAGAGACGAGGAGGGAGAGGGGTAGGGCTGCGCCAAGAAGGAGAGGAACTCGTGTGTCTTGGGCAGCCCAAACCTCAAGTATATATAGGGGGAGGGGAGGGGCTGCGCCCCCACCTAGGGTTCCCTCCCTAGGGGTGGCGGCAGCCCCCAGATCCCATCTGGGTGGCGACCAGGTGGAGCGGGAGAGGGAGGCGCACTAGGCATGGGCCCTAAGGCCCATCTGCCCTTAGGGTTTGCCCCCCTCCTCCCCTTAGGCGCCTTGGGCCCTTGTGGGGGGGGGGGCGCACCATCCCACCTGGGGCTAGTCCCCTCCCACACTTGGCCCATGCAGCCCTCCAGGACTTGTGGCCCCACTTGGTGGACCCCGGGGACCCTCCCGGTGGTCCCGGTACGTTACCGATAAACCCCGAAACCTTTCCGGCGACCAAAACAGGACTTCCCATATATAAATCTTTACCTCCGGACCATTCCGGAACTCCTCGTGACGTCCGGGATCTCATCTGGGACTCCGAACAACATTCGGTAACCACGTATATCTATTCCCTATAACCCTAGCGTCATCGAACCTTAAGTGTGTAGACCCTACGGGTTCGGGAAACATGCAGACATGACCGAGACACCTCTCCGGTCAATAACCAACAGCGGGATCTGGATACCCATGTTGGCTCCCACATGTTCCACGATGATCTCATCGGATGAACCACGATGTCAAGGACTTAATCAATCCCGTATACAATTCCCTTTGTCTAGCGGTACGATACTTGCCCAAGATTCGATCGTCGGTATCCCGATACCTTGTTCAATCTCGTTACCGGCAAGTCTCTTTACTCGTTCCGTAACACATCATCCCGTGATCAACTCCTTGATCACATTGTGCACATTATGATGATGTCCTACCGAGTGGGCCCAGAGATACCTCTCCGTCACACGGAGTGACAAATCCCAGTCTCGATTCGTGCCAACCCAACAGACACTTTCGGAGATACCCGTAGTGCACCTTTATAGCCACCCAGTTACGTTGTGACGTTTGGCACACCCAAAGTATTCCTACGGTATCCGGGAGTTGCACAATCTCATGGTCTAAGGAAATGATACTTGACATTAGAAAAGCTTTAGCATGCGAACTACACGATCTTGTGCTATGCTTAGGATTGGGTCTTGTCCATCACATCATTCTTCTAATGATGTGATCCCGTTATCAATGACATCCAATGTCCATGGTCAGGAAACCGTAACCATCTATTGATCAACGAGCTAGTCAACTAGAGGCTTACTAGGGACATGGTGTTGTCTATGTATCCACACATGTATCTGAGTTTCCTATCAATACAATTCTAGCATGGATAATAAACGATTATCATGAACAAGGAAATATAATAATAACTAATTTATTATTGCCTCTAGGGCATATTTCCAACAGTCTCCCACTTGCACTAGAGTCAATAATCTAGTTCACATCGCCATGTGATTAACACTCACAGGTCACATCGCCATGTGACCAACATCCAAAGAGTTTACTAGTGTCACTAAACTAGTTCACATCATCATGTGATTAAGACTCAATGAGTTCTGGGGTTTGATCATGTTTTGCTTGTGAGAGAGGTTTTAGTCAACGGGTCTGCAACAATCAGATCCGTATGTACTTTGCAAATCTCTAGGTCATATTATAAATGCTGCTTCCACGCTCCACTTGGAGCTATTCCAAATGGTTGCTCCACTATACGTATCCGGTTTGCTACTCAGAGTCATTCGGATAGGTGTTAAAGCTTGCATCGATGTAACCCTTTACGCCGAACTCTTTATCACCTCCATAATCGAGAAACATGTCCTTATTACTCCAAGGATAATTTTGACCGCTATCTAGTGATCCACTCCTGGATCACCTTTGTACCCTCTTGCCAGACATGTGGCAAGGCACACATCAGGTGCGGTACTCAGCATGGCATACCGTATAGAGCCTATGACAAAAGCATAGGGGACGACATTCGTCCTTTCTCTTTCTTCTGCCGTGGTCGAGCTTTAAGTCTTAACTTCATACCTTACAACTCAGGCAAGAACTCCTTCCTTGACTGATCCATCTTGAACACCTTCAAGATCATGTCAAGGTATGTGCTCATTTGAAAGTACCATTTAGCGTTTTTGATCTATCCTCATAGATCTTGATGCTCAATGTTCAAGTAGCCTAATCCAGGTTTTCTATTGAAAAACACTTTTCAAATAACCCTATATGCTTTCCAGAAATTCTACATCATTTCTGATCCACAATATGTCAACAACATATACTCATCAGAAATTCTATAGTGCTCCCACTCACTTCTTTGGAAATACAAGTTTCTCATAAACTTTGTATAAACCCAAAATCTTTGATCATCTCATCAAAGCGTACATTCCAACTCCGAGATTCTTACTCCAGTCCTTAGAAGGATCGCTGGAGTTAGCATACCTTTTAGCATCCTTAGGATCGACAAAACCTTTCTGATTGTATCGCATACAACCTTTCCTTACGAAAACTGGTAAGGAAGCTCGTTTTGACATCCATCTGCCAGATTACATAAATGCAGCTAATGCTAACATGATTCCGACGGACTTAAGCATTTCTATGGATGAGAAGATCTCATCGTAGTCAACTCCTTGAACTTGTGGAAAACTCTTCGCCACAAGTCGAGCTTCATAGACGGTGACATTACCGTCTACGTCCGTCTTCTTCTTAAAGATCCATTTATCTCAATGGCTTGCCGATCATTGGGCAAGTCCACCAAAGTCCATGCTTTGTTCTGATACATGGATCCTATCTCGGATTTCATGGCTTCTAACCATTTGTCGGAATTCAGGCCCACCATCGCTTCTCCATAGCTCGTAGGTTCATTGTTGTCTAGAAACATGACTTCCAAGACAGGATTACGTACCACTCTGAAGTAGTACGCATCCTTGTCATCCCACGAGGTTTGGTAGTGACTTGATCTGAAGTTTCATGATCACTATCATAAGCTTCTACTTCAATTGGTGTAGGTGCCATAGGAACAACTCCCTGTGCCCTGCCACACACTAGTTGAAGAGACGGTTCAATAACCTCATCAAGTCTCCACCATCCTCCCACTCAATTCTTTCGAGAGAAACTTTTCTTCGAGAAAGGACCCGATTCTAGAAACAATCCCTTATTGCTTTTGGATCTGAGACAGGAGGTATACCCAACTGTTTTTGGGTGTCCTATGAAGATGCATTTATCCGCTTTGGGTTCGAGCTTATCAGCTTGAAACTTTTTCACATAAGCGTTGCAGCCCCAAACTTTTAAGAAATGACAGCTTAGGTTTCTCTAAACCATAGTTCATACGGTGTCATCTCATCGGAATTACGTGATGCCCTATTTAAAGTGAATGTGGTTGTCTCTAATGCCTAACCCATAAACTATTGTGGTAATTCGATAAGAGACATCATGGTATGCATCATATCCAATAGGGTGCAGTTATGATGTTCGGACACACCATCACACTATGGTGTTCCAGGCTGTATTAGTTGTGAAACAATTTCCACAATGTCTTAATTCTGTGCCAAACTCGTAATTCAGATATTCATCTCTATGATCATATCATAGACATTTTATCCTCTTGTCACGACGATCTCTCACCTTCACCCTGAAATTACTTGAACCTTTCAATAATTCAGACTCGTGATTCATCAAGTAAATATACTCAACATCTACTCAAATCATCTGTGAAGTAAGAACATAATGATATCCACTACACGCCTCAGCACTCATTGGACTGCACACATCAAAATGTATTACTTCCAACAAGTTGCTTTCTAGTTCCATTTTACTGAAAACGAGGCTTTCAGTCATCTTGCCCATGTGGTATGATTTGCATGTCTCAAGTGATTCAAAATCAAGTGAGTCCAAACGGTCCATTTGCATGGAGTTTCTTCATGCATATACACCAATAGACATGGTTCGCATGTCTCAAACTTTTCAAAAACGAGTGAGCCCAAAGATCCATCAACATGGAGCTTCTTCATGCGTTTTATACCGATATGACTTACGTGGCAGTGCCACAAGTAGGTGGTACTATCATTACTATCTTATATCTTTTGGCATGAACATGTGTATCACTACGATCGAGATTCAATAAACCATTCATTTTTGGGTGCAAGACCATTGAAGGTATTATTCAAATAAACAGAGTAACCATTATTCTCCTTAAATGAATAACCGTATTGCGATAGACATAATCCAATCATGTCTATGCTCAATGCAAACACCAATCTCGATGGTAGAGGGAGCGTGCGATGCTTGATCACATCAAGCTTGGGAAAAACTTCCAACACATATCGCCAGCTCACCTTTAGCTAGTCTCCGTTTACTCCGTAGCCTTTTATTTCGAGTTTACTAACACTTAGCAACCGAACCGGTATCTAATACCATGGTGCTACTAGGAGTACTAGTAAAGTACACATTAACACAATGTATATCCAATATACTTCTATCGACCTTGCCAGCCTTCTCATCTACCAAGTATCTAGGGTAATTCTGCTCCAGTGGCTGTTCCCCTTATTACAGAAGCACTTAGTCTCGGGTTTGGGTTCAACCTTGGGTTTCTTCACTAGAGCAGCAGCTGATTTGCCGTTTCATGAAGTATCCCTTCTTGCCCTTGCCCTTCTTGAAACTAGTGGTTTCACCAACCATCAACAATTGATGCTCCTTCTTGATTTCTACTTTTGTGGTGTCAAACATCACGAATATCTCAAGGATCATCATATATGTCCCTGATATATTATAGTTCATCACGAAGCTCTAGCAGCTTGGTGGTAATGACTTCGGAGAAACATCACTATCTCATCTGGAAGATCAACTCCCACTCGATTCAAATGATTGTTGTACTCAGACAATCTGAGCACAAGCTCAACAATTGAGCTTTTCTCCCTTAGTTTGTGGGCTAAGAAAATCGTCGGAGGTCTTATACCTCTTGACGTGGGCACGAGCCTGAAATCTCAATTTCAGCCCTCGAAACATCTCATATGTTTCACGATGTTTTAAAACGTCTTTGGTGCCTCAACTCTAAACCGTTTAACTGAACTATCACGTAGTTATCAAAATGTGTATGTCAGATGTTCGTAACATCCACAGACGACGTTCGAGGTTCAGCACACTGAGCGGTGCATTAAGGACATAAGCCTTCTACTGCCTGCATAATTGCTACTATCAACTTTCAACTAAATTTTCTCTAGGAACGTATCTAGACAGTAGAACTGAAGCGCGAGCCATGACATAATTTGCGAAGACCTTTTGACTATGTTCAGGATAATTAAGTTCATCTTATGAACTCCCACTCAGATAGACATCCCTCTAGTCATCTAAGTGATTACATGATCCGAGTCAACTTTGCCGTGTCTGATCATCACGTGAGACGGACTAGTCATCATCGGTGAACATCTTCATGTTGATCGTATCTACCATACGACTCATGCTTGACCTTTCGGTCTCTTGTGTTCCGAGGCCATGTCTGTACATGCTAGGCTCGTCAAGTTAACCTAAGTGTTTCGCATGTGTTCCGAGGCCATGTCTATACATGCTAGGCTCGTCAACACCCGTTGCATTCGAACGTAAGAATCTATCACACCCGATCATCACGTGGTGCTTCGAAACGACGAACTTTCGCAACGGTGCACAGTTAGGGGGAACACTTTCTTGAAATTTTAATGAGGGATCATCTTATTTACTACCGTTGTTCTAAGCAAATAAGATGCATAAACATGATAAACATCACATGCAATCAAAAAGTGACATGATATGGCCAATATCATTTTGCTCCTTTTGATCTCCATCTTCGGGGCTCCATGATCATCATCGTCACCGGCATGACACCATGATCTCCATCATCATGATCTCCATCATCGTGTCTCCATGAAGTTGTCTCGCCAACTTATTACTTCTACTACTATGGCTACCGGTTAGCAATAAAGTAAAGTAATTACATGGCGTTGTTCAATGACACGCAGGTCATACAATAAATAAAGACAACTCCTATGGCTCCTGCCGGTTGTCATACTCATCGACATGCAAGTCGTGATTCCTATTACAAGAACATGATCAATCTCATACATCACATATCATTCATCACATTCTTCTTGGCCATATCACATCACATAGCATACCCTGCAAAAACAAGTTAGACGTCCTCTAATTGTTGTTTGCATGTTTTACGTGGCTGCTATGGGTTTCTAGCAAGAACGTTTCTTACCTACGCAAAACCACAACGTGATATGCCAATTGCTATTTACCCTTCATAAGGACCCTTTTCATCGAATCCGATCCGACTAAAGTGGGAGAGACAGACACCCGCTAGCCACCTTATGCAACTAGTGCATGTCAGTCGGTGGAACCAGTCTCACGTAAGAGTACGTGTAAGGTCGGTCCGGGCCGCTTCATCCCACAATGCCGCCGAATCAAGATTGGACTAGTAACGGTAAGCATATTGAACAAAATCAACGCCCACAACTACTTTGTGTTCTACTCGTGCATAGAAACTACGCATAGACCTAGCTCATGATGCCACTGTTGGGGAACGTAGCAGAAATTCAAAATTTTCCTACGTGTCACCAAGATCTATCTATGGAGAAACCAGCAACGAGGGGAAGGAGAGTGCATCTACATACCCTTGTAGATCGCTAAGCGGAAGCGTTCAAGAGAACGGGGTTGAAGGAGTCGTACTCGTCGTGATCCAAATCACCGGAGATCCTAGTGCCGAACGGACGGCACCTCCGCGTTCAACACACGTACAGCCCGGTGACGTCTCCCATGCCTTGATCCAGCAAGGAGAGAGGGAGAGGTTGAGGAAGACTCCATCCAGCAGCAGCACAACGGCGTGGTGGTGGTGGAGGAGCGTGGTACTCCAGCAGGGCTTCGCCAAGCACCGCAAGAGACGAGGAGGGAGAGGGGTAGGGCTGCGCCAAGAAGGAGAGGAACTCGTGTGTCTTGGGCAGCCCAAACCTCAAGTATATATAGGGGGAGGGGAGGGGCTGCGCCCCCACCTAGGGTTCCCTCCCTAGGGGTGGCGGCAGCCCCCAGATCCCATCTGGGTGGCGGCCAGGTGGAGGGGGAGAGGGAGGCGCACCAGGCATGGGCCCTAAGGCCCATCTGCCCTTAGGGTTTGCCCCCCTCCTCCCCTTAGGCGCCTTGGGCCCTTGTGGGGGGGGCGCACCAGCCCACCTGGGGCTGGTCCCCTCCCACACTTGGCCCATGCAGCCCTCCGGGGCTTGTGGCCCACTTGGTGGACCCCGGGACCCTCCCGGTGGTCCCGGTACGTTACCGATAAACCCCGAAACCTTTCCGGCGACCAAAACAGGACTTCCCATATATAAATCTTTACCTCCGGACCATTCCGGAACTCCTCGTGAGGTCCGGGGTCTCATCCGGGACTCCGAACAACATTCGGTAACCACGTATATCTATTCCCTATAACCCTAGCATCATCGAACCTTAAGTGTGTAGACCCTACGGGTTCGGGAAACATGCAGACATGACCGAGACACCTCTCCGGTCAATAACCAACAGCGGGATCTGGATACCCATGTTGGCTCCCACATGTTCCACGATGATCTCATCGGATGAACCACGATGTCAAGGACTTAATCAATCCCGTATACAATTCCCTTTGTCTAGCGGTACGATACTTGCCCGAGATTTGATCGTCGGTATCCCGATACCTTGTTCAATCTCGTTACCGGCAAGTCTCTTTACTCGTTCCGTAACACATCATCCCGTGATCAACTCCTTGATCACATTGTGCACATTATGATGATGTCCTACCGAGTGGGCCCAGAGATACCTCTCCGTCACACGGAGTGACAAATCCCAGTCTCGATTCGTGCCAACCCAACAGACACTTTCGGAGATACCCGTAGTGCACCTTTATAGCCACCCAGTTACGTTGTGACGTTTGGCACACCCAAAGTATTCCTACGGTATCCGGGAGTTGCACAATCTCATGGTCTAAGGAAATGATACTTGACATTAGAAAAGCTTTAGCATGCGAACTACATGATCTTGTGCTATGCTTAGGATTGGGTCTTGTCCATCACATCATTCTTCTAATGATGTGATCCCGTTATCAATGACATCCAATGTCCATGGTCAGGAAACCGTAACCATCTATTGATCAACGAGCTAGTCAACTAGAGGCTTACTAGGGACATGGTGTTGTCTATGTATCCACACATGTATCTGAGTTTCCTATCAATACAATTCTAGCATGGATAGTAAATGATTATCATGAACAAGGAAATATAATAATAACTAATTTATTATTGCCTCTAGGGCATATTTCCAACACCAAATGGGGTGCGGTTTTTGGCCACGCAATCGTGATCGAACGACCGAGATGATGGAGGGGGTTTCGGTGCGTTTTGGGCCACTTTGGAGGGGTGTTGGGCTGCAACACACACGAGGCCTTTTCGGTCCCTCGGTTAACCGTTGGAGTATCAAATGAACTCCAAATGACATGAAACTTGACAGGCGGTCTACGGTAGTAAAACAAGGCCGCATGGCAAGTCTCGGTCCAATCCGAAAACGTTTAACACCCGCACACGAAAAGAGGTAGAAAGGGACACTGGATGACATAGGAGCACCGAAATGCAAAACGGACAACGGGGAAAAAGCTCGGATGCATGAGACGAACATGTATGCAAATGCAATGCACATGATGACATGATATGAGATGCATGACACGCAAGAAAAGACAAGGCAACAACAGCGAATAACTGGAGGACACCTTGCACATCGGTCTCGGGGCGCACAACACTCCACCACTACGAGAGGATCTCGTCCCGAGATCTAGGATGGCACCGGAGGGAAAACGGAAGAGAAAGAGAAGAGGTAAAACTAAGTTGCTTCTTTGACAAACGAGTGAAACCAAATAACCTTGAGAAGGTTGAACAAATTGAAAGAAATAAAACAACGGAGAAGAACAAAGTTGAAAACACTCCGTTAGTAAAGAGGAACAAGGAAGAACAACTTTGGGCAGCACTCCGATTGAAAAGAAAAGGAATTGAATAAGAACTTGGTAAGATGAGAAGATACTTGATGAAATCACAACACACTGCCTCCGGAGCTATTGAAGGAATGGAACAAAGGGTAAGAAGGATCTCAGATAGCACTCCGGTTGAAAAGAAGTGCAAGGCTTGATAAGGCGAAAAGAACTTGAGCAAAAAGGCACAACACTCCGGTTAAATGGATAAGCATGATATAACACCATCCGAGATGATGAGAGAAAAGAGCAACATCACAACGCCTCCGGAAGAAATGAGAGGATGGAAAGGAATGAATGGAGGAGAAAACAATATATTCTAAATCAAATGATCTTGAAAAAGCATCTTTAGGAGAAGGTTCGAACGGAATTGTTGGAAAACCAACAATGAAAAGATAAGCTTGACATGGACTTATAGAATACATCTCAAAATTATGAGGTGACATCCTACCATTCCCGGAAAAAGATTGGATTGATATGAACAAGGAGATGACGAACTTATTTCACCGGGAGGATAAATGAAGAACTTCTGTCATTTAAGAGAACCAAATATAGCAACAATCCTTAGGGAAAGCTTTAGGTGAAATATGACACAAGATAACTCCAACGAAGAGATTGATGGATTTAAAATACCTCATTCTTAATAACCTGTGAATCATGAAACATGAACTCAAATTATCAAGAATGACATAATACCACCTCCGATGATATGGTAGAAAGAATTGCACTCGGGATTGCAAGATGAAGAATGCTTGAGCTCCTCTGAAAAGAATGTTGATGAACCCTTCGAAAAGGAATTAAATCTTTGATGATCCATCATGAAGAAACTCTCGAAGAACTCCGATAATGAAAGGATGATCAAACTAAAGGAAAGATAAGTAGTGAACACAAGGTGAAGCCTTGCAATGATTGGATGAAGCTCTGCGACGAGATAAGTTGAAACTTGGAACTCCAGAAAAGAAAAGATAAAGCATCTCGAACTGAGAATGTGATATGATGAACCACTCCGGAAAAAGAAATTGAATAAACTTGATGAAACAAGAATAAGAATTACATTATGCTTATCCTTCATCAATTTAAATTGATGACAAGCAACGGATTTGGCAAACTACTTATTCTCGTAGAAAGGATTAAGAAGAGATATGGCGCAAACTTTAGAAAATCTTCGACGAACCACCGGTAGGGTTCGAAAGAACGAATGAATTGATATGATAATGAATGATGAGAACTCTTGCACGAACCACCATAAGAATTGAAAAAGAACGAAGAAAACGAACACATCAGTAGGAGGAATTGGAAAATGAGCGAAGATACTTGAGAGAATTTAGATGCAAGGGAACGAAGAGATCGCGAATTGATTAGAGAAAACTTGAACGAAGCACCCGTAAGATTTTGAAGAACGAGAGCTGAAAGCTGAAATGAATAATCTGAAATGATGGCCTCTGGAGAAACAAGCTGAAGGACTCCTGAAAAGCTCCGGATGGGTGAAAAGAATATCTCACAATCAAAAATAATTATGAGAGGATGGAATCAAGCTAGAATCATGAATCTTGAGAGAATGGGTAAGATTTTGAGGAAAAACTCTTCTTCGGTCTTCAAATGTTGATTATGATGACGAGAAACACCACCATGAGTTGTTGAGATACTCCGGAATGAAAATTAGAAAGGTTGAAACCAATGATGAAAAGAATTTGAAAGATCTTGAAGAAATACATATGACTGATGACAATTCATTCTTACGTCAAACTTTAGAAGATTTGAGAATAACTCCGGGAGAATTAGAAGAGTCAGATAAGATCCTGGGAAAAGACTTGTGGGTTAGGTCCCACTCAAAAGAAACACTATTGAAATGATTTAAAAGAGAGGCTGCACCGGTTGAATTAAATGACTTGAATGAGATAACAACCTCGAAAGATCTTGAATGAATGCAGAGTGGAAAACACGAATCTTCGAGATATCTTGAGCACTCCGGAACAATTGGATAACGAGAAGTGAATGAATATGAGGTGCACCGGTATGAGAAAACATTGAAACAAGGGAAATGATATGACCAACAAAGCTTGAATTGGATCCACTGGAGAAGAAAAGGAATGAGGAATGACGAGCTTGAAGCTTCGTTAGAATCTTCGTGAGAAACACCGGGTAAGAACATTGAAAGGAAAGAAAGAAGAGACTTCACATCAATAAAATGATACTTGATTGAGATATATGAGTCCTCGGAGAAAAATCAAGGGAGGGAGGGTGGGAAAAAACAAAGGCAACTTGGAGATGGATGAAACAAACACCGTTCAGAAGAAAACTGATACTTGATCTTGTGAATGTTGACGTGATCGTATCCACTTAAAGAGAGACACACTGGTTGAACAAGATTGGCATAACAATCTCAATTATCAAGAAGGATTAGTATTCACATAGGAGTATGAGAACACCATTTGGGAAAGGTATGGAATCAACATTTGACTTCGAAGCAACTCGAATACCACAACTCAAAACAAAACAAAGGATTGGCTTTCAGAATAAGCAGGAACAAACATATGATAGAGATTTCGTCCGAAGTTTTCGTGGTGGGGCCTACACGGGCTCGATCGTACAGCACCATCATGTACAAGGCAGTGCACATGACATACGAAGCGTCCCCGAGTCGGCATAGCCAAGGACTCTTTAAGACACAACGAGACCACTGTAAAACCAACCGTGGATAGGTGGACCACTAGACGTCGAACCCCAATTTCATATCATACATCTGACAGAAAGATATCCAAGGAGCTACTTGAATTCCCACTTATAAACTCCTGAAACTTTCCGGTTATGCAATCAGGTGTTGGGGATACAGGGGAAGCATAATATCTCACCCAAACTAGCAAATCCTACATCCAGCTATATCCATCCTTCAACACATAACCAAGAAACCTTCGGAAATCATTTACCTCAACCTTCGAAAAGCATCTGTTATACGAGTTATGGCAATACTCCCGAACTCCCGCCCCAGTACTGGGTGGCGTCGAGGTTATCTCACCAACAACTGCATAAAAGAGATTTTCGATGTCAGTGAAACTAAACTCAGGTATTCCAGAACTGCAACGATAAAATTGTGACGACAACACCGGAGCTCAACTCCCCGGGACACTGCCACAACCCCTAAATGACAGGAGGCACCAAGAACAATGTTCTCGTCACAAAACCATCGGAACGATTCCAAGATACCCGCGTGATCCTAAAAAATTTAGTGAAATTTGAGAAGAGAAGAGTCAAAACTCTACGCCAGGAGGCCTCACCAGAGCGACGAAGGGACTGAGGAGTAAAAAGAATTCCTAACTCTCCGATATATATAATCCTAAATGACTCAAAACATTTTTCTAGACTCAATAACGCCAGCGATTTGATCAAGCAGGGGGCTCCTAAGGTCGGGGAAGGCTCTGATACCAACTTGTAACGCCCTCGATGTGGCTATATCTCCCACGTGTCGAAGCACGACTTAGAGGCATAACCGCATTGAAAGCAATGTCGCAAGTGAGGTAATCTTCACACAACCCATGTAATACATAAGGGAACGGGATACATAGTTGGCTTACAATCACCACTTCACACAATACATGAATAAAGCATTACATCATCCAGATACACACAAGGTCCGACTATGTAACCCAAAAGAAAAGAAGACTACCCCAAATGCTACACAGATCCCCCGATCATCCCCAACTGGGCTCCACTACTGATCAACTAGACGAAACAACACAAGGACAAGATCTTCATCGAGCTCCTCCTTGAGCTTGGTTGCATCACCTGCACGGTTCAACGGCACCTGCAAGCTGGTTTTGGAAGTATCGGTGAGTCATGGGGACTCAGCAATCTCGCACCCTCGCGATCAAGACTATTTAAGCTTATAGGAAGGGTAAAAGGTATGAGGTGGAACTGCAGCAAGCGACTAGCATATATGGTGGCTAACATGCGCAAATGAGAGCGAGAAGATAAGGCAAAAGCACGGTCGAACAACTATGATCAAGAAGTGATCCTAGAACAACCTACGTCAAGCATTACTCCAACACCGTATTCACTTCCCGGACCCCGCCGAGAAGAGACCATCATGGTAACACACGCGGTTGATGTATTTTAACTAAGGTCAACTTCAGGTTTTCTACAACCGGGCATTAACAAATTCCCATCTACCCATAACCGCAGGCACGGCTTTCAAAATTTCAAATCCCTGCAGGGGAGTCCCAACTTAGCCCATCACAAGCTCTCACGGTCAACGAAGGATATTCCTTCTCCCAAGACAATCTGATCAGACTCGGCATCCCGGTTACAAGACATCCTCGACAATGGTAAAACAAGTCCAGCAACACCGCCCGAATGTGCCGACAAATCCCGATAGGAGCTGCACATATCTCGTTCTCAGGGCACACTCAGATGAGACATCCTATGAGTAAAACCAACCCTCAAGTTGCCTCGAGGTGGCCCCGCAGTCTACTCGGTCGGACCAACACTCAGAGGAGCACTGACCCAGGTGGGGTTAAAATAAAGATGACCCTTGAGTCTGCAGAACCCAAGGGAAAGAAAAGGCTAGGTGGCGAATGGTAAAATCAATGTTGGGCATTGCTAGAGGAGTTTTATTCAAGGCGAACTGTCAAGGGGTTCCCATTATGACCCAACCATGTAAGGAACGCAAAATCCGGGAACATAACACCGATATGACGGAAACTAGGGAGGCAAGAGTGGAACAAAACACCAAGCATAAGGCCGAGCCTTCCACCCTTTACCAAGTATATAGATGCATTAATTAAATAAGAGATATTGTGATATCCCAACAAAATATCCATGTTCCAACATGGAACAAGCTCCAGTCTTCCCCTGCAACTAACAACGCTATAAGAGGGGCTGAGCAAAGCGGTAACATAGCCAAACAATGGTTTTCTAGGACAAGGTGGTTAGAGGCTTGGCTTAACAATATGGGAGGCATGATAAGAAAGTGGTAAGTATTGCAGCATAGGCATAGCAAAAGAGCGAGCAACTAGCAAGCAAAGATAGAAGTGATTTCGAGGGTATGGTCATCTTGCCTGAAATCCCGCAAGGAAGAAGAACGAGTCCAAGAATAAGACAAACGGACGTAGTCGAACGGGTCCTCACAAACGCGACGTTGTCGGAACCAACCCGAAGAAGCAACACCGAAAAGAAGCACACAACATAGTAAATAAACCACACACGAACATGGTATGATATGCGGGATGCGGTATGTGATGCATATGCATGATTTGGAAAGGAATGATTGAACCTGGCCTCAACTTGGAAAACCAAGAGTGCTACTGGAAAGGGGAGGTGATTTCGGTTGAAATCGATATAAAGATCACCAGAATCGGATGCACGGTTTGGAAATGGCAAGCAAAGCAAATATGGCACAGCTCTGCGATTAATAGCAATTAGCCATCTAAATGCATCAAGATAAATATGCTACAGCACTCAAACATGGCAACAAAATACATGGCAGGGATCCACTCATGAAGCTTGACAAAAGATGAACACTGAGCTACGGCTAATTCACTCAATAGCAAGCTCAAACAAGCATGGCAAAAGGGCAAACGATAATAGGTTTCAGACTTAGTGAAATTAACACAAGTCTGGAATTTATCATCAGGAAGCAAACTTTAGAGCATGAAAACTACATCTAGAGGAACATATCATGGCAAAGCAAGCCATGGCATGAAGCTACTCAAAGCACATACCAAAAGTCCCTTAGTGACCATGAGCCAAAAGGGATCAGAAAATACAATTGCAAGCATGTGAACATATCAAAAACATAAACAGATTCAGACTTAGTGAAAAAATGGAGCATGCAAAACAGATTAGCAAGTAGGCATGTTTACGAGCTCGATGCACTCACTACAAAGCATGGCATGACAAACTAACCATACACCCATCAAGAAGACATATCATAGAAGCTAGACATGGCAATAACAACAACATAGCATGCACGGATCAATAGCAACATTCTCGGCAAAATCGCTAAACATGTCAACAATCTGCCATGATTCACTTTATAGCAAAAGTATAGCTCGATTGACTCAAGCTAGGGCGCTCCATAATTGCAAACAAATACATGGATGGATAAAGCACCACAAAGTTAACAAAACATCCTTACTGATCATTCTCAAAAGAGGCACGGATCACTATGAAACAACATGAATATATGGCATAACAACAAAATCAGGACAAGGACTTAGTGAAATTCTAAGTCCCTGAAATCAACATTACCGATTTCGCTACTTTGCAAGATTGTACTAGTCACCACATAGATCACAAAAATACATGGCATACACCCCTGTAAAGATGGCATGGCATATAACAAAACACATGTAGAGCTCAGGATCATAGCATGCACACATTAATCATGGCAAAAATGACAAAAAGCCATTTGCTGAAACAGATCTGGAATATTCATCACATAGCCCTCTTCCAACAGCATTTCGGGCATCGAGATGAGCTCAAATGAAAATTATTCAATGAGATGAAATGATGTACTCGTCGAGACGAACATTTTGATATGCTACACGCATGAATCGGAGCAATGGTGATGAAGTTATGACATGATGAAAATGGTATGAAAAGTATGCAGATCTGGGACTTGGAGAGAAAATTAGACCTCGCGGAAGTTGGACGGGGAGATCCCGGGATGGAGCGGAGCGGGACGGCGGGGCGCGTTTGGTACGAAGGACTGGTGGATCTGATCCCACCCGATCCAGATCCGGAGCGGACCGGGTCCGGCGACGGCAAGGAGGCGGGGAAGATGGCGGCGGAGGTCGACTCCGGCGTGGCTGCGGGCTGCGGGCGGCGCGAGGCGTCGTGGAGGCGGCGGGCGGTGCTCACGCCGGCGGGGCCAAATGAAGGAGGCGGCGCGGGCGGCTTCCGGCGACGTCACGCCGGTGAGGCGACGTCGGAGAGCGCCGGCGACAAGCGGCGGCGTTCGGCGGCGACCGGAGCTGACGGCGAAGGCGGCGGGGACGGGCGGCGCGGCGAGGTACGGCCGGCGGGCTGCGCGCGGGACCTGGCGGCGGCGGGGATCGGGCCTGGAGGGCCGGATCTGGGCGTCTCAGGCCCGGCGGCGCGGGGACGGCGACATGGACAGGTGGCAGCTCCTGATTGGCCGCGGGAGGCGGCGGACATGTCCGACCGGTGAGGAAATTGTCCGGCGGCGCAGAGAGGAGGAAGGTTAGGGTTTACACTGCGAATTTCGGAGGGAGACACCTATTTATAGGTAGAGGGAGTTAGAGAGTCCAAATGAGGTGCGGTTTTCGGCCACGCAATCGTGATCGAATGACCGAGATGATGGAGGAGGTTTAGGTGGGTTTTGTGCCACTTTGGAGGGGTGTTGGGCTGCAACACACACGAGGCCTTTTCGGTCGCTTGGTTAACCGTTGGAGTATCAAACGGAAGTCCGAATGGCACGAAACTTGACAGGCGGTCTACCGTTAGTAAACCAAGGCCGCATGGCAAGTCTCGGTCCAATCCGAAAATGTTTAACGCCCGCACACGAAAAGGAGGTAGAAAGGGACACTAGGTGACATAGGAGCGCCGGAATGCAAAACGGACAATGGGGAAAAAGCTCGGATGCATGAGACGAACATGTATGCAAATGCAATGCACATGATGACATGATATGAGATGCATGACACGCAAGCAAAGACAAGGCAACAACAGCGAATAACTAGAGGACACCTGGCACATCGGTCTCGGGGAGTCACGGCAGTCTACCAAGAAACGGGCTTTCATCGTTCAGGAGACCCGGAAGCTAGAGGCGGCAGGAGTTATCCGCGAGGTCCGCTACCCTGATTGGCTGGCTAATCCGGTCGTTGTGCCAACAAAGGGAGGAAAGGAGCGCATATGCGTCGACTTCACCAACCTCAACAAGGCCTGCCCGCAAGATCCGTTTCCACTCCCCCGCATTGACCAGATAGTCGAGTCCACCGCAGAGTGTGACCTATTGTGCTTCCTAGATGCCTTCTCGGGCTATCACCAGATCAAGATGGCGGTAGAAGATGTGGAGAAGACGGCTTTCCTGACCCCTCTGGAGTGTACAGCTATACGTGCATGCCATTTGGGTTGCGCAACGCAGGCGCAACCTTTCAGCGGCTGATGCACATCGCCTTAGGCCGGCAGCTCGGGAGGAACGCAGAAGCTTATGTCGATGACATTGTGGTAAAGTCTCGTGAGGTAGGAACCCTAATACAGGACCTGGAGGAAACCTTTGCGAGCCTCAACGAAGTGGACCTATGGCTCAACCCGGAGAAGTGCGTGTTTGGAGTCCCCTCGGGTAAGCTCCTGGGTTTCCTCGTGTCCCACAGGGGCATCGAGGCCAACCCAGAGAAGGTCAAGGTAGTCGAAGATATGAGCCCTCCAAGGACCCTCAGAGAAATGCAGAAGCTCACCGGGCGTGTAACCGCGCTGGGGCGCTTCATCTCCAAGCTGGGGGAACGAGCGCTGCCCTTCTTCAAGCTAATGAAGAAAAGGGGCCCCTTCGAATGGACCAAAGAGGCCGACAAGGCATTCCAAGACCTCAAGAGGTACCTCACCAGTCCACCAGTGATGGTAGCTCCGCGCCCTCGGGAGCCCCTGGTGCTCTACCTTGCAGCCACCCCCTACTCCGCTAGCGCAGCCCTGGTGGCGGTCAGGGAGGAGCGTTGCGCCGAGGCCGCATCGATTGTTCGAACCAAAGCAAAGCAGAGCCAGGAGGGCCTTGCGAAGGCCGCAACCGCAGCCGGAAAGGAACAGCCGCAGTAGGAGTACGCACCCAGAGCAGGAGAGGCCTCTTCAGGCGACCAAGCGCTGGGGGCTCCGTCGTCTCGAGAGACACCTCGGCCCCTGGAGGACGCAAGCTGCGCCAGCACCCTCAACCTCCTCGAGCATACCATGTACTTCGTCAGCACGGTGCTACGGGATGCAAGGGCACGGTATCCCATGCCTAAAAAACTCCTCCTCGCGCTACTAGTGGCCTCACGCAAACTGCAGCACTACTTCCAAGGACATCCCATCAAAGTCGTCTCAGCATACCCCTTGGAAAGAGTGCTCAGGAGCCCCAACTCAGCTGGAAGGGTTGCTGAATGAAACATTGAACTACAGGCATTTCAGCTAGAATTCAGTACGACCAGAGTCATCAAGGGAGCCGCACTTGCGGATTTCGTGGCAGAATGGGCAGAAGTGCCGGGTCTCGAGGCAGGCGAAGACCGATCACTTTCCCCGGGAAGTGAAGCACCGGATGGCTGGGTCATGTACTTTGATGGGGCATTCTCCCGACACGGTGCGGGAGCTGGCGCGGAGCTCGTATCCCCTACCCAGGACAAACTCTACTACATCGTACAACTTTGCTTCCAGCACGGAGAAAAGGTCTCCAACAACATAGCGGAGTACGAAGGCCTAATAGCAGGCTTGAAGGCCGCAATTGCCTTAGGGGTGAAGCGCCTCATCATCAAGGGCGATTCGCAGATCTCGTGCTGGGGGAGGAACACCGTCGAGAAGCCGCGCTGCGAGCGGCAAGGTATCAACAGGCGTTGCGACGATACCACTGCCGCAACATCCGCCCCAGAACTCTTGAGGTAGGGGATCTCGTGCTCAGGCGGGTTCTCTCCAGGGAGGGGCTGCATAAGCTCTCTCCCATGTGGGAGGGCCCGTTCAAGGTTGTTCATGTTTCCAGGCCTGGCTCCGCACGCTTGGAGACCACGGAGGGGGTACCCATTCAGAACGCGTGGAACATTCAACATCTCCGGAGGTTCTATCCCTGAGCGAGGCCTAGCGCCTAGGAAAGGCCCGGTGCCTGTGAAGAAGGCGAATGCCTGTGAAGCTGCTGCGTTTTTGGAAAGGCCTGGTGCCTGTGAAGAAGGTGAATGCCTGTGAAGCTGCTGCGTTTTGGGAAAGGCCCGGTGCCTGTGAAGAAGGCCAATGCATGTGAAGCTGCTGTGTTTTGGGAAAGGCCCAGTGCCTGTGAAGAAGGTGAATGCCTGTGAAGCTGCTGCGTTTTGGGAAAGGCCCAGTGCCTGTGAAGGAGGCAAATGCCTGTGAAGCTCGCCGCCCGTGACACTCTCATGTAATAATGAGTGGGGCTGTACACGCTCCGGAGTCTCCGGAGTGCCGCCCTCGGGCCTCGGGGGCTCCCGCCCACGCCTAGTGGCAACACTTAGCTCCGCGCTGGTGAGAAGACGTCGAAGACTAGAATAGGTGCCGGATGCGGCTTTCCCATTTGATTTCTAGAGTTGGCTTGTTTATTCCCGTTCGAAGTTTTATTGGAGTTGTTGACATTCCTGGCTTGTGACCCTTTACCTTTTTCACTCGCTTGCCTCGTTTTCTCTCGTAAGGGAGGTTCGCGGGCGCCCTCGCGAGTGTTTTCTGCCCCGATCGTTTGGAGCTTTCCTTTCCGAGTCCTCTGCAGGAGCACCCCTCCTAGTCCGTGCCTCACGGGCATCGCGGCACGAGCGCAGGACCTGGGCCGATCGCCCCCACAACCAAGACCAAAAGTTACACCTCCTACTAATCCTTGCAGGGCACGAAGCGCACGGCGAGGCCACGGCGTCGGGAGGCGAGGACCGCATCAAGCCCCATTGAGCTAAAACAATTCCCGCACATGGGTGCACGGCACGGAAACACAGCATAGAAATAGCGGAAGCAGCACGATGGTTAACAGTAGCAGTTCTAACACGCCCCCGCGGGGCCCTATACTACCTTCTGTTTCTGCGCAGGAAAAGAAGGAAAACAAAATGGGTGCGATTCGTCCTGCACCAACCCACAGTGAAGGTTCGAGTTGCTCCTGGGGCTCAGGCCGATCCCTTCTCTCGCTTCACCGGGGCGCGACGGCGGCTGACCCGCTACCCTCACCCAGGCGGGCGCGACGGTGCGGGGGCTGGTCGCGGCCACCGCTGGAGGAGCTGCTGCCCGAGAGGGAGTCGTCGAAGCCCAGCAAGCCCCGAGCACCGCCGCCTGTACGCATGTCGCCGTCTTCATCCTGGTCAGTACCGGGGCTGGGCAGGCGACCGCGGTCGTCGTCTTCGGGGCAGCACCCAGCATGGCGACCGTCTTCCCCGAACACCCTCACATAGAGGGTGGCGTCACCATCAAACTTGAAGTACAGGGCGCACCACCGGCCCAGGCCGCGCGCGCGGGCAAATGTTTGCCAGCCGCGGGTCAGGGCCCAATTCCCAGAAACGGAGACTTCCAGCGAAGCCCAGGAGGCCCTGCTGCAGCAGCCGTCCGCCTGGAGCCAGAAGCCGCACTGGGCGCTGGCCGGCAGTTCATCTACGAAGAAACGGGGGAGCTGGAACCGGGCGATACGGGGACCCTGGAATACTTGTGAGGGCGGCCTTGGCCGCGCTTGGTCGGGGGGGAGCCAGGCCCTGCCTGGCGGGCCTTTCCTTTCTTCGCGGCCGAGAATCTCTTTGGAGCCATGGGAACGATGAGTAGCCAAGAAGAAGGCAAGGAGCAGCAGGAAGGGATGGGATGAAGGGGCTCGTGTAGCCCCGTACTTATAGCCGGAGGAGGCCAACCGCCGAGCACCACGATCGCAGGTAATCATGTTCGGTTTCTCTGCATGCAGGGACTTGTCAAGTCGTGCAGTCACCGAGGCGTCGTGGGGAAGCGCATACACCCACGTCCGATCAATCGCCACGCGGCGCCCAAGGCCACAGGTTGTTAGGGTCCGCGGCGCTTCACGCTTGCCCCTTCGCTTTCATGCTAGGCCAAGCCCGGGCACGCCTTGTGCCCGAGGGCTACTGTCGGTGTTCTGGGAATGGGTGTCCCCAGACTTTCCTGCCTGCGGCCTGCGGCGTGGCTCAAGTGGGAGCCCAGCGCGGCCCATCTGCATCGGCTCAAGCTCAAGACCCTCGTGAGGGGCCAAGCCTCGTGAGGGGGACGACAGAGAGCTTCCTCAGAGGCAGCCTCATCAGGCAGGCTCGCGAGGAGGCAGAGAAATCAAGGCAGGGGTACCTCGCGAGGAGCCCGTGACGCAAGCCATGACGATCGAGACCAGGCGGGCGCCAGGCGGGCGCTGGCCTGTGCAGTGTCCTTGTTTCCCCTTTGGTGCAAAGGGGGCAAGCACAGGCCAAGGCACCAGGCAAAGGTTACCATTCCGGTGCAACGAGACCAAGACCAACAGAGCGGCAGGACGGAGGTCACCGTGGAGCCCAAGACGGCGTCATCACCAGTACTTTTGGCAGCCGAAGACCACCTTTGGTCAGGATAACTTGTACTATATGTTTCAAAATGGCCAATTGTTGACGCCCTTCCCGCTCATTATTTGGGGGGAGAGGCCAAGGGCCTCTATAAGTAGAGCTAGCCACCACAGAGTAGGGGGACGGCGAGAGATCTGGTAGAACCCTAGCAGAGAGAGAGGCAACTGAACTCACCCTAGCAGTTCATCGCACCAGCTCAAGAACGCCCCTCGCGAGGCTATTCTTCCCTTGTACTGTTCATCATCAGCCCCTGAGGCAATCCACCACACCACACACTGGAGTAGGGTATTACACCACAACGGTGGCCCGAACCAGTATAAACCTCGTGTCCCTTGTGTTGTTCGTTGTTTCCATCTTAGATCACGTGAGGAGATCGGACGTAGATCGGTATGGGAGAGATCTCCGCGCGCACCCTAGTGTTCGAACCTCAAGGGTCTGTCGGAACCCGAAATCTGACATAAACCCTCCGGTTTATATAGAAACTGGAGGGGGCTAGGGTTACACAGAGTCGGTTACAAGAGAGGAGATCTATATATCCGTATTGCCTACCTTGCCTTCCACGCCAAGGAGAGTCCCATCTGGACACGGGACGAAGTCTTCAATCTTGTATCTTCATAGTCCAACAGTCCGGCCAAAGGATATAGCCCGGCTGTCCAGAGACCCCCTAATCCAGGACTCCCTCAGTGGTGCTCAGTTAACGTTTGGTTCATTTGTTGTGGTGGTTAGTTAACTTCTTGGTTCAATTCTGCAATGCGATGTTCAATTGTTGTGGCTGCATTCTGTTATTGCATACCATGTCAGGAATAAATCGAATTTGGTTGCACTTAACACATGAGAAACATATACAAGTGATATATTTCCTAGTTCTTAATCATGCTTGGTTTGGATAAATGGGTTTTCCATGTGGCTTGAATTAATCTGATGAATCTGCAATGTGCTTATTTTTCATCAACATATTTTACTGATAGCATGCGAACTCTTACTTAACCTGATGACTAACTACCTTATATGTGTTGCAGGGAAACAATGGGAAGCACTAAGGTTTACAAGATGATACTAACTATTATACCTTGCCTTTTTTTATTCCTTTGCCCTGTTTCCAATATAGAGAAGATATTTATGCACATCCTTGTTTTCAGGGTTCACTGATGATTACCTCTCAAACCACCTCTGTGGTCAGGAGGCGAGGAAAGTTTTCATACAACACCCACAGTTCAATATTGAAGTGTTCCTGAAGAGGTCGAAGGATGGACGGTCAATCATCCACAGGCACTGGCCTAAAGTTGCAAAGACCTTCAACATGAATGAAGGCTCAATATTCTCCTTCCGCTTCAGCAGTTTTTCCAGATGAGATGCATATCTCTATATACCATCTATGATACTAATTTCGAAAGGTTCTAGATGTTGCATGTAAAACTTGTTGCTGGTGCAGTTGTGTAATGGGGTAGCTGATTGCTGAAGCTATATCATGTTGTACTCCGATGTATTTCAATTATGAAATCCTGCTTCCTTAATATGGAAATGGAATATATTATGTGCTTAATATGAATGTCAATTAGATTAGTAAATGGATTATTAATAATAGGGCAATTAGCCCGCTAATTGGCCAATTAGCTTGCTAATTGGGTTTTCCTATTGCAAAAGGTTAATGAGAAAACACCGTGGGCGATGACCTCAGGAAACGCACACAGTTTCTAGGAATAAACCGTGTTGGATCAATGAACAATCACACACGACATTCTCTTCAAAACTGTTTGCGTTACGCCACCTTGCACAAACGTTTTCCTTGTAGTGACTGTGTGGGATGTATATACGAACGGAAACGTTTCGTGGTGAATGACTGTGTGGGATGTACGTACGACCGGAAATGATTTCTCCTATATAATTGTATTTTTTTAGCACTACTGTATGACTTTCTGTATTTGACTGCTCGCCGGTCGCACACGACCTCATTTTGCTGAGCGTGTGTGCGAGGGGGGCATATCCCTAATGGTTCCTGGGTCACGTGGGAAGGACCCCCCTATCGCCCACACTCACTTGGCGACGGTTCCGCATGCCATCACGGAAAGGGATTAAAAACCATTTGTTTAGGACCAACGCATACCAATGATTGGCATAGATCGAGATTAGGATTTGTCACTTTGTGTATCGGAGAGGTATCTCTGGGCCCTCTCGGTAATGCACATCACTATAAGCCTTGCAAGCAATGTGACTAATGAGTTAGTCACGGTATGATGCATTACGGAACGAGTAAAGAGACTTGCCAGTAACGAGATTGAACTAGGTATGATGTTACCGACGATCGAATCTCGAGCAAGTAACATACCGATGACAAAGGGAACAACGTATGTTGTTATGCGGTTTGACCGATAAAGATCTTCGTAGAATATGTAGGAGCCAATATGAGCATCCAGGTTCCGCTATTGGTTATTGATCGGAGATGTGTCTCGGTCATGTCTACATAGTTCTCGAACCCGTAGGGTCCGCACGCTTAACATTCGATGACGATATGTATTACGAGTTATGTGATTTGATGTACCGAAGGATGTTCAGAGTCCCAGATGAGATCACGGGCATGACGAGGAGTCTCAAAATGGCCGAGACATAAATATATATATATTGGACCATGTTATTCGGACACCGAAAGTGTTACGGGTAGTTTCAGATAAAACCGGAGTGTCGGAGGGGTTACCGAAACCCCCCGGAGAAGTAATGGGCCTTAGTGGGCCTTACGGGAGAGAGAGGGCAGCAGCCAGGAGGTGGCGTCCCCCCCCCCAAGGGGAGTCCGAATAGGACTAGGGGAGGGGGCGCGGCCCCTCTTTCCCTCTCCCTCTCCTTCCTTCTTCTCCTACTTGGACTAGGAAAGGGGTGGCGATTCCTACTTGGAGTAGGATTCCCCCCTTGGGGCCGGCCGGCCTCCTCCTCCCCTCCTTTATATACGGGGGAGGGGGCACCCCATAGACACACAAGTTGATCTTTAGCCGTGTGCGGTGCCCCCCCCCCTCCATAGTTTTACACCTCAGTCATATTGTCATAGTGCTTAGGCGAAGCCCTGCGTCGGCAACTTCATCATCACCGTCACCACGTTGTCGTGCTGACGAAAATCTCCCTCGGCCTCAACTGGATCAAGAGTTCGAGGGACATCACCGAGCTGAACGCGTGCAGATCGCAGAGGTGCCATGCGTTCGGTACTTGGATCAGTTGGATCGCGAAGACGTTTGACTACATCAACCACGTTACTAAACGCTTCCGCTTTCGGTCTATGAGGGTACGTGGACACACTCTCCCTGCTCATTGCTATGCTTCTCCTATATAGATATTGCGTGATCGTAGGAATTTTTTTGAAATACTACGTTCCCCAATAGTGCACACATGAACACACTTAGCATAATGTCGGGACGGGAAGCACATAGATACAGCAAAGAACCAATCATGGATCGGTAAACCTTTAGATCAACGGGTTTGCCATCCTTTGTCGAGTCAACATGTCCGGAACTTAGCATGGGGGTTTTCCTACTTTTGCTTTCTTGCATGTTGAACTTATAGAATAAGTCCTTGGTATACTTTGTTTGTGAGACAAAGGTACCATCCCTAGTTTTCTTGATTTGCAAATTGAGAAATAATTTTAGTTCACACATCATAGACATCTCATACTTTTCCGACATCAACCTTCCAAACTTTTCACTAAGAGAAGGTTAGTGGAACGAAAGATAATATCATCAACATATATTTGGCACACAAATAATTCACCATTCACTCTCTTAGTAAACAAGATTGAATCAATTTTACCAATCTCAAATCCTTTTTCAAGAAGAAACTTTGTCAAGCATTTATACCAAGCTCTTGGGGCTTGTTTGAGACCATAGAGAGCTTTATGAAGTTTGTAAACATGGTTTGGTTTCTTGGGATTAACAAAGCCGCGAGGTTGTTTAACATAAACTTCCTCCTTCATTTTACAATTTAGAAAAACACTTTTAATATCCATTTGATAGAGGGTGATATCATGGTGATTGGCATAATCAAGTAAAATGCGATTGGAGCCAAGTCTATCAACGGGGGCATAAGTCTCACCATAGTTCATACCTTCGACTTGAATGTAGCCTTGAGTAATGAGACAAGCCTTCTTGCGTATGACTTTTCCATCCTCATCTTGCTTGTTCCAAAACACCCATTTGGTTCTGATCCATTTTGTTCATCCTTGGGCTTCTCAACCAATGCCCACACTTGATTCCTCTAGAAGTTGTGTAGTTCTTCGGGCATAGCATTCACCCAATCGGAGTCTTCGAGGGCCTCCTCAACCTTCATAGGCTCAATGCTAGAGATGAATGAGTAATTCTCACAAAAGTTAGCTAAACGAGATTTAGAGCAAGTAATTCTCCTGAATTTGATGTCGCCAAGAATTTTTTCGACGGGAGGATGCTTGTCAATTCTTGTTCTAATCCGAGGTAGCTTTTGCTTGGGTCGAGGTGAAGCATCTTCATCATCATCTTCTTCTTCATTGTAGCTCGTGTTGTTCGCTTGTGGATGTGGAGAAGGAGGTCAAGGTGGGTCATCTTGTTGTACTTCCTCATTCTCTTCGTCTTGGCATGTTTCATTTATGGATGCCTCCATGTCAACTTGTGGTTCACCTTGATGTGAAGTTGAGGCTTCCACTTTAATGGACGAAGTGCTCTCCTTCACCTCCGTTGGACGAATCTTGCCAATAGACAAGTCTTGAATTGCTTCTGAAGGGTCTTTGTCTCCTACATCAATTGGCAATTGCTCTAATTGCGAGCCGTTAGATTCATCAAACTTCACATCTATCGTCTCTTCAACTTCTCAAGTGAAGTTGTTGTATACACGGTAAGTGTGAGAGTTCAATCTGTAACCGAGTAGGAAACCTTCATGAGATTTAGGAGCAAATTTTGAACGACGATGCTTGTCAAGAATGTAACACTTTGAGCCAAATACTCGAAAGTATCCAACTTGTGGCTTATTACCCGTGAGTAGCTCGTATGCCGTTTTACCAAGAAGCTTGTGAAAAAAAGTCGATTGGTAGCATGACAAGCTGTTTCAACCGCTTTCAGCCAAAAGTGTTTTGGCATCTTGTATTCATCTAGCATCATTCTCGCCATCTCGATGAGGGTACTGTACTCCCCCTCAACAACTCCATTTTGTTGAGGTATGTATGTAGCTGAGAACTCATCTAGGATTTTCTCAAAAAAAAAGAACTCATGTCAGATGCCTTCCTCGTCAAAAAAGGTATCCACATTGGCGTTCTGGAACTCCGCTCCGTTGTCGCTTCAAACCTTCTTGATCTTCACTTCAAATTGATTTTGGGCCTTCCTAGCGAAGTTCTTGAAGATTTTTTTTACCTGTGAGTTGTCATCGAGAAAGAAGACCCACATAAATCTTGAAAAACATCAACGATGACTAAACCAAAAATTCATGATTATTTCCAAATTTAATAAAAAGGCAGATATTTTTTAAATTTCAAGTATCTTTTTTAGGATTTTCAAAATTTGCAAACACTTTTGTAGTATCGCGGGCAGTTTTAAAATTTTAAAAACATGAGGTTTCTTTAAATCACATCCTTTTTTTCCAATATCTAACTGATAAACATTTTTTAATAAATCAGTGTAATAAATAAGCCGAGATATAGGCTGGCCCAGGATCCACTGGCCGTGCATTTCCTGCTTAAAATGTTGAAAATAGCATGGTCATTTTAACCTGCGGAAGCAATGTATTTGATTTATATTCTCATATGTGTTCATCCAAATAACTTCCAGCACTCCCTTTGCCTCCTCTGGCAGCCCAGCAACCAGCATTTGTGCACAATGACATGCTTTTTTTTGCGGGTAAAAACTTGCATTACTCAAGAAAGGAGGTTACAATCAGCAGCAGCCAAGTCTAGGGAATCAGAAGGCCCTGATTCAATCCAGGTAAGAGTTCTACCTTTTGTCCTAGCAAACCTAGCCAAACTATCGCTAACCTTATTTTGAGTTCGTTTAACAAGAGTAATACAAGTTCTACGTAGGCTCAACAAATGCCTAATTTCTTTCACGATAGCGTAGTAAATCGATCTATCCAATTCCTTTGACTGAACCAGCTTCACAGCCACCATAGAATCCATCTCTAATATAATGGGAAGTTCACTCCTTTGAATTGAGAAGGAAAGTCCCTCCATACATGCGCAAAGCTCCACTTCCAAAGAATCGCGGCAAGAGAAAAGAGCTCTGCAGGCCGAAAAAATGATTACACCTTTGTCATCTCGTAGTATCATACCCGCTCCCGCTGCTCCATCATCGAAAGCCCCATCCGAATTCAATTTTACCCAGCCAACTAGAGGCGCACACCACCTAGCCTCAAGGACAGGCGGATTAGGCTTTCCTGCATGCAGATAAGTAACAATTGATTTCCCTTTTGCAAGGTCATCGCATAAGTCAATCTTAAGCCCAATGATAGAATCCAGGTAGCTAACTAGAATCCAGGTAGCTAACTACCCTTGAATTATTGCATTGCTGATATGTACCGATAATGAGCTAAATTAATTCTCGCCCGTTGTCGACTGTGTTTCTACTATCACTACTACTTTTTTTTGAGTCGACACTATCACTACTTGTTATTTATTTATTTGAGGGGACACTATCACTACTTGTCAGAGTAATTGATCCAATATTTTTAGGCCTGTCAGTAAGTAGACATTAGACCAAAACCTGACTCAACCATAACAAGGCAGAAAATGAGGGCCAGGCCCAGGCAGGCTAATTTGAATTCCTGAGTCGTACGAGAGAGTTCGTAATTTGTCTCAAAAAAAACGAGAGAGTTCATAATAACCTACCTATCTATATCAATATAAAAAGACCCAAAGGGGCAGATCCAAACCATCACGACCGTCAAATCATATTATCTAGCGGTTGAAATCGCTCCAATGTTGAGCACCAAACACGCTTAACGCTCTAATTACACATCACTGCCATTGGTTATAAACACATTTTGACTCAACGCTATCCCATGAAATCTGTCATGTAATTAATATCCATCCTACTATTCCCGCGAAAAAGTAATTGATATCTTATCAAATACCAACGTGCAATAAATATATCTTACCTAATATAACGTGCAACTAATATCCTAAAACAAAAACGTGCATTGCACGTACATTATAACGGGAGTTCGTACCCGTAGGCTAGGGTAAAACAGAAAATTACCAATCGATCGATCTACCAGGATCGAGATCGATCCATGTCTTCCTCCACGGTACGCAAGCGCCCACCGGCCATTACCGCCGCCACTGCCAGCTCCGGCGATGCCTCCCCGTGGACGACCCTGCACGGGGATCTGGTCCGCCTCATCGGATGGCGGGAGCTCGCCGGGGACATACTCGACTACGTCCGCTACCGTGCCGTCTGCCCGTACTGTCGGTCCAGCACCGTCTGCCCGCGCGGCCACGGAATCATCGATCCGCGGTTTCACCCGCGCCGCTGGATGATGTTGCCCGAGGGGCACGGGCTCCATCCCCGTGAAGACGGCAAGAAACGTTTCTTCAACCTGTCCACTGGAGTCTTCGTCCGCCCTCGACTTCCTCTTCTTAAAGACCACTTCGTCCTCTGCCCAGCAGACGGCCTGTTGCTCCTCCTCCGGCCGCGGGAATACACCCAGGGCGACCATCCATGCCTCCTCCACCCCTTCACGGGCGACGTTGTGGAGCTCCCGGCAGACATAACTCTCCCAGAAAACTCGAGATTCCGCTTGTTACCGATCAACGTGTTCGCCGCTGTGAGTACAAGTCCGGATGGAGTCCTTGGGGTCATGGTCGCGTTTCAGAATAAACCATTCATACTCTTTGCGAGCACAAATGACAAGCGGTGGAGTTTATCTGCCTTTCGGGGCTTCCGCCCACACCCACATGCGAGCCCATTATCATTCAAAGGACAACCTTACATGTTGCAGGAGCAGATATCTACTCCCTCCGTTCCGAATTACTTATCATTGGTACGGATGTATCTAGATGTATTTTAATTCTACATACATTCGTTTCTGCGACAAGTAATTTGGAATGAAGGGAGTAGCTCGAAAGTAAATATTCTCCGGTTCGACCCACCTTGGCAAGATCACTCAACGACATTGGGTTTAGCTTCGTCTTCCTTGTTGTCACCCAAGTTAGTTGCCACATGTCCCGCGGATAAGTTCCACTTGCCCGAGCTGGTAGAATGGGACTCCGAGATCCTGGTGGTTGGCAATAAAGAAACTACACCTATGCTTATTTACAGATTAGCGGATCTTGCCCAAGGAAAGTTTGCCCCAGTAAAAAGCATCGTAGGAAATGCTCTTTTGATTGATAGTAAAAGGAACCCGAGTTTTAGTTTGTCGGCGGTGCCTACCACCACGGGTGATACCATTGTGCTTGCAGATCGCATCTCTGACAAATACTCCCTCCGCTTTTATTTAGTCTGCATATTAGTTTTGGTCAAAGTCAAGATTTATTAACTTTGACCAAGTTTATAAACAAAAATATTAATATTTATAATAATAAATTAATATCATTAGATTTATTATTCAATGTACTTTCACATCATATAGATTTGTTATAGTAAATGCTTATATTCTTTTATATAAACTTGGTCAAACTTTACGAAGTTTGACTTCAATCAACTCTAATATGCGGAGTAATAAAAACGGAGGGAGTATATTTTCCAATACCACCTCAGCAGCGATACCTGGTCATCAAGAGTTGGGGGATGTGCAGAACATGGTTGTAGCACGGAGTGTTGTACTTGTAGCCTCATTGACCATATGTGCAATACCTGTCGATGTGTTTATAAGTGGTGAGCTACTTGTTGCACCTGCCCAAACTTACTTAGTTCAGACAACTTAGTTGGCATGATAATGATTCCCCTCCTATATATGCATGCAGGGACACGCGTGGTGGAATAATCAGTCCCGCCAGGTGGAATAATAATCAGTTCATTGCCAACCATAATGCAGGTCATATCTAGGCTAGGTCAGCATGGGTGGCGATATGCATGGAGCAAGTTCAAATTGAACGGTAATACCTTCGTTAACCGACTGTTATGCTGTGGCAGATATTCTCTTATCTTCTGCTAGTAAATTGCTCGAGTTATACCTATTTGGCAGTACATACTTCAGTTCTAGCTAGTAGTACAAAATTGTTAATCGTAATTCATTCATCTTATCTCATCTCATAATATTTTGTACCTGAAATTTATTGGTTTGTTCATTCATCTCCTCCTGCTTCAGTTCCTTGTACTGCATCCTTCTCTCCCCTATCTTTACATGCAGTTCTGAAGTCTGATTATTTGGTTCTCAACATTTCAGCACTAGCAGAATCAGAGAAGCCACTCCTTCTAACCACCCCATGAACAAGCAAAAAATAGTCTTTTTGGACCATCTACTATTTCAGAGCATTTAGGAATTTTTTTCATCATGAAAATTTGTACGTCTGTAGACTATTTGTTAATGTTTGTTGAAAAAAAAAATCAGATTTTTGAATTTTTTACAGTTGTTTTGATTTTACGGTTCACGAGGGAGCATTTAAGCTGACGAGCAGAACTAGATGTCCTATTTCACATTTATTTTTCTAGTATCTTGTTTTATTAAGCTGCAGATGATTCATGTCGTTCATACATATATGGAGGTTCGCCATGCCTCGGTTTGGTCTGCACAGGTTCTTAGTGGCCTGCTGCCGAGCAATGCTACACTTACGTAAATAATATTACGTGTTTTACGTAAAGTGCAACGTGGCTAATTAGTATTGGAGAAGGGGGAGGAAGGGGCCCCACCCACCTGAAAATCAGGGGGGGCCGAAGTTAATTAGTTAGGCAGTTTACGTTAGTCTACGTAGGCCTCACGTAGATGTAGGATTATTGCCTGCTGCCGGTCCACCTGTGGCCGATGCTTTCTTAATTTGTTGCATTATTATTAATGAGTTACTGCTTGCACAGATAGATACAACTAGTAGTACGAAAATGATTTGCATAACTAGGAGAAGGGTAAACTGAAGTTGAATTGCCACTTTGCGACGCGTAATCTGCGAGCCCAGTGATAGTTGCGGCAGCACTTGATAATCCCTAGATAGACACGGCACGGCCGCAGTACTGTTCTTTCCTTTGAGAAATTTGCAGTCCCTGGAGCTTAACAAATTTTCACTTGGCCTTGACAGCTCGCTGTGTATTGACGGTTCGAATTATAGATGGACACCCATGGACGCGTAGCAAACTCCATCGATCACCGGATAGTAGATGCATAGCATATAGTATAAGTGCATGCATGCGCTTTCTGATAGCTATACCCACAATTATATTGGCGATTGGGGCGATTGGAGATGGCTCCAACGGCTCCTGTACGAGCTGGCGACTCGGGTGGCGATGGGGCGGGCGATGCGCTGCGCCCCAGTGTGTCAGGTGAGTCGGCGGGCTGGTCGGAGGTGAGGCCGTCGGGGCGGCCGGTGCGCGCGGCCCCGGCAGTGGCGCTGGGCGCGGTGCCGTCCCCGCGCTGGGAAGGGAGTCGGTTCTGGGCGCTGTCTGAGGTAAGTGACGAGGAGGTCTCGGAGGCGGAGGAGGACGCTGGCAGTGGCGTTGCCGCTGGTCAGCTTGGTGCAGGGCCCAGGCCGTCGGTAGGTGCGTTCGTAGCCATGGCGGAGGAGCTCGGGGGCTCTCTCAAAGCTGGACGGCGCGGTGCTTTTGCGCCAGGCGGTCGGGGCGCCCGCAGACTAGGGGTGTCGGGTCGGGCGTCGCCGTTGCGTGCGGTGGAGGCGCCGCGCGGACGCTCGGTGCGGAGGGATGACGAGGTCGTGCCTGCTACGGTGCCGACGACTGCTACCTTGCCGGCCGCGGGGCCGGTCCCAGAGGCAGATCCACCGCGTGGGACCGCGCCGGTCGCGGTGCCGAGGGCGGCGGCGGCGGCGGCGGAGCCGCTTGAGACCTGGCCTAGGGTTGGCGAGGTTGGTGAGGTTGGGCCAGTGGGCCGGTCCTTGGTTACGGGCCGGTCGGGCCCATCCGTGCCGAGTGCAGCCCAGGGGGGCGGGGCAGTTGTGGAAGTGTCACGGGTGGTCGAGGGCTGCCCAGTGCGGCCCAGGCCCGCTCCCGCTGTGGCGCGGCCTGCCCTTAAGTGGCTATGGATCCGCCGGGGCGCCTCTGACTGCGCACTAGGGTTTCCAGCCACTCCCGCAGAGGTGCGGCGCTTCGGTCGTGTCGCTCGCTCTCTCTCCCCACTCCCCCCCTCCTCCACCCCTGGACCGCTCCTTTGCGGAGGTCGTCGCCATGGGATCCAAGGCGGATCGGCGGGCGGACAAGCGGGCGGAGCCGGATCCGGAGGCGGAACGGCGACGCGAGCGAGATCTGCGCGAGCAAGCTAAGGCGCGGGCGGCGGAGCGCGCCGGCGAGGAGGGCGGCTGGGGGCCTCCCCCTGCCTGGTGGCTCAAGGACCAGGAGCGCAAGAAGAGAAGGAAGGAGGAATACAAGAAGAAGGGGCTGGAGCTTAAGCGCAAGGAAGCACTCCATCCCCACTGCGGTGACCGGGCGGGCGACCCTTTCAACAAGCCGAAGATGAAGAAGCACAAGCCCGCGATGAAGGCGGCTTCCAAGCCCTCCTCTTCCGAAGGCACGGCGGCGGAGCCAATCCCCGTCGAGGAGTCGGCGGGGCCGGAGTGCTTTCGCTGCGGGCGCACAGGCCACTACCAGAATGAGTGCGCCTTCCAGCAGCTGTGCGTGCTCTGCAGCATGGAGGGCCATGCGTCGGCGTACTGCCCCACGCGTGGCAAGCAGCTGGTGCTCCAGACCATGGGTCATGCCTTCGCGGGAGGTGGCTTCTTCTGCTTCCAGTACCCAGAGGAGGCGGACGCGGGGGCGTCGGAGCTGCTGGGGGTCAACACGGCGCTGGTGTCGGCCGCGCTTGGCGTCCTGTCAAAGGAAATGCTGGAGGCAGAGCTCCCCCACCTCTTCGAGGGGGAGTGGGATTGGCAGGTGGCTCCGTTCGACGTGGACTGTTTCTCGGTGGCTTTCCCAGATCCGGCTTTGCTGAGGATGGCGACGCGCAGCGGCAAGTTGTTCCTCCCCATCAACAACATCACGGCGAACATTCGCGACGCGGTCCTCGCCAAGCCCAAGGCGCAGTCGATGTCGGAAGTGTGGGTGAAGATGTGGGGCATCCCCCCGAAGCAGCGGCGCGCAGAGCATCTGATGGCGGCCACTACCATGATCGGGCGGCCCCTTGTGGTGGATGAGCTGTCCTTGATTCGGTTCGGTCCGGTGCGCATGCGCTTCGCGTGTCGTGTGCCGGCCAAGCTCCGGGGCTCCGTGCAGATCTGGTTCAATGGAGAAGGTTACAACGTCAAGCTTGAGCCGGAGTTAGAGTCTCGTCCGGCGGCCCCCGCCCTCCCACCTCCTCCGCCCCCGTCCAGTGGCCGCGGGCCCGATGAGCAAGACAAGGACAAGCAAAAGGATAAGGCTCCAGAGCAAGAGGCGAGCATGGAGGAGGACGACTCCATCGACACGGCGGCGTGGGACAAGCTGGGGATCTCCGCGCCGGGCCCTGTTGCTCAGGTGGAAGGGGCAACGATGACGCGGGCGGCTGAGGAGGGGGGATCGGTGGGGATGACGATCTCGATCCCCAACCAATATGGCTCCAACCTGGGGTTGGTCTCCTCCCCTCCCATGGCGGCTGCGGGTGCGGATGGTGGTCTGTTCCCGCATGGCCGCTCCCCTTCTTCCTCGCGCCCCCGCCCCGCTGGGTCTCCTGCCTCTGGTGGCCGCGGCTCTACACTTAGCGGCTCGGTGAAGCTCATGAAGAAGCCGGCGGTGCGCAAGGTCAGCGCGGAGGCGGTGCGCGCGATGGAGCCGCTGGGGGCGCCTGTCACTCCAAGGCAGTCGGTCATGGCGCTGGAGGCCCCGACAGCGCCTCCAATGGACCAGCTGCTGCAGGACGCCTCCAAGACGGTGCTAATTTCGAAGGCCAAGCACACCAAGACGGTGCTAGTGGCGCCGGTGTGCACCAGCTCGCGTTCGAAGGGGGCCAAGGGCAATATGCCGTCCTTGCAGAGGGCGCAACTCCTCCAAGCCCAGAAGAACATGGAGATCTCAGGTAACCCACCCCCCCCGGTTTTCAGTTCTAGATGATTTCTCGGACGATCATTTGCATGAGGTGTTAGATGCGAGCGGTGTGGATCCCTCCTGTGTAGGAGGGGTTAGCGAGTTGATTTCGCTGGTGCGCGCTAAGGAGTTAGCGCAGGCCGCGATCGCGGCTGCCGCTGCAGAGCGTGCTGAGCAGAGACCCCGGGTACCCGAGGGAGGGGACGCCGTGGTGATCTCTGTGCCCGAAGAGGGGGGATAGGCAACAGGGGTTGCTCCCTCTCCCATGACTTGCAAGGGCAAGACGAGGCGAGTGGCTAAAGCGGTCACCTCCAGGGGTGTCCGGCTCCGGAATCGCGTGATCTAGATGCGAGCTTTGTTCTGGAATATCCGTGGCTTCGGTCACGTGGGGCGGCGTACCCAACTTAAAGAGTACATGCGCAAAGAGGACATAGATATCGTAGGGCTTCAAGACATGATTAGGGCAGATTTTTGTTTTCATAAACTGCTTGCGATCGACCCCTTGGAGCGCTTCGAGTGGCAGCACGCCCCTGCTGTAGGGCACTCAGGTGGCATGCTGCTGGGCTTGAGCCGAGCCCTGTACGAGGTTATTGACTGGGACGTAGGCTCATTTTATATCGCGGCTCATTTCCGTATTCGTGCCTCGCTTCGCGAGTTAGCAATCATACAAGTCTATGGACCGGCCGATCACTCTCGTTCGGCGGAGTTCTTGGCGGAACTCCAGGCCAAAGTCACCACGATGTCCGCGGCCATGCTCCCTGTTCTGGTGGGTGGAGATTTCAACCTTATCCGATCGGGAGCTGACAAGAACAACAGCAATATAAACTGGCCTAGGGTGACCATGTTTAACTCCGCCATTGCTGCCATGGCCCTAAGGGAGGTGACCAGGTCAGGCGCGAGGTTCACTTGGACTAATAAACAACTCGATCCGGTGCGCTCAGTGCTGGATAGGGTGTTCATGTCGCTGGAATGGGAAATGGGCTTCCCTCTCTATACATTGGTCGCGGAGACACGCATAGGCTCTGACCATGTACCGCTCGTCTATTCCTCGGGGGAGGACAGGGTGCGACGCAGCCCGCGCTTCTTCTTCGAAACAGCCTGGTTCGAAGTGCCAGGCTTCGAGGAGATTTTCAGGGCGAAATGGCGGGCGTGCGTTGATTCGTTAGGACCCCAGAGAGGCTCGATGGAATTTTGGAACGCGGTGGGGGGCCGGCTCAGGGCTAGCCTCAAGGGATGTGGCGCAAACCTAGGGAGGTCTGACAAAGAGCGCTGCGCCGAGATCCTTGCGGAAATCGCAAGGATTGATGCACTGGCTGATGCTAGGGCCTTCTCAGAGCAGGAATGGGCCCATCGCTACACCCTGGAGGGCCAGGTAGAAGCGTCCCTGCGTGCGGAGGAAGAATACTGGCATAGACGAAGTGGTCTAAAGTGGGTTCTGAAGGGCGACGCCAATACTAAGTATTTCCAGGCTTATGCTAATGGGCGTCGTCGGAAATGTTCCATCTTAAGGTTGCAATCAGAGCAGGGGCTTCTGTTGCGACAGGAGGACATCTCCTGACACATTTACGAGTTCTACATCAATTTGATGGGCTCGTGCGAGGCCCAGGGGGCGGGGCTCCGCAAAGACGTTTGGGAGGATTCGCAACGTGTGTTGGACTGTGAAAACGAAGCGCTAGGGCTTGCCTTTCTGCCAGAAGAGATCAACGCCGCTCTCCTCGGTATGAAAGTGGACACGGCGCCGGGACCAGACGGTTGGCCGGTGGCGATGTTCAAGCGCTTCTGGCCTTTGCTTAGGGGCCCCATTTTCGAGATCTGCAACGGTTTCATGAGGGGGATGGTTGACATCTCGCGCCTCAACTATGGCGTCTTAATGCTCATCCCGAAGGTCCAAGGGGCAGACAATATTAGACAATTCCGACCGATCGCGCTCATTAACATGCCTTTTAAAATCTGTGCAAAAGCGTGCGCCAATAGACTAGGTCCGATAGCTCATCGCTCGATTAATCGAAACCAATCTGCTTTCATCCGAGGACGCAACATTTTAGAGGGACCGCTCGCCCTGCAAGAGATCGTTCATGAACTAAAGCGTGCTAAGGAAGCGGCGGTGCTGCTGAAACTCAATTTCGAGAAGGCATACGACCGTGTGAATTGGGATTTCTTGCGGCAAGTGCTTATCAGAAGAGGCTTTTTCGACGTTTGGGTCCACCGTATTTTGCAATTGGTGTCGGGAGGCCAAACTGCAGTCTCGGTGAACGGAGAAATGGGGCATTTCTTCCAGAACAAACGCGGGCTCAGGCAGGGTGATCCGATCTCACCTCTCCTTTTCAACTTCGTGGTGGACGCTCTGTCCACAATGCTTCGGAAAGCAGCTGAAGCAGGCCATATCCAAGGGTTGGTAGGCCACCTCATTCCAGGGGGAGTGACGCATCTGCAATATGCAGATGACACGCTGCTTTTGTTTCGCCCAGACCACCACAGCATTGCGTCGGTCAAAGCGATTCTATTTGTTTTGAGCTCATGTCAGGGCTCAAAATAAATTTTCATAAATGCGAGGTGCTCACGATGGGGGTTGAGCCGGAGGAGGGTAAGCGTATAGCGGACTTGCTCAACTGCAAGGTGGGCAAATTCCCGCTGACATACCTAGGCCTTCCAGTTGACATCAAAAGGCCGACGATAGAGGATTGGGAACCTCTATGTGCTAAGGTGAGGGGTAGGGTGTGCCCTTGGAGGGGTAAATTCCTCTCAAAAGCGGCCAGACTAGTTCTCACGAACTCAAGCCTCTCTTCCCTGCCTATGTTTGCTATGGGCCTTTTTTTGCTTGCAGAGGGGGTGCACGCAAAGTTTGACACGCCGCGGTCTAAATTCTTTTGGGAAGGAACTAGCCCGAACTGTAAATACCATATGGTCAAATGGGCTTGGGTGTGTCGTCCCAAGGACTTGGGGGGCCTCGGGATCACCAACTCTAGATTGCTTAACATCGCTATGATGTGTAAGTGGATTTGGAAAATTGCCCAGGGGGCGTTCGGACTCTGGGTTGATCTCCTTAAGGCCAAGTACTTCCCCAATGGGAATTTCTTTGAAGGTAGAGCAATGGGCTCGCCTTTTTGGAATGATCTCCAGACGATCAAGTCGGCCTTTGCCTTGGGGGCTAAGTTCTTGATTGGAGATGGGCGATCGGCGTGATTCTGGACAGATCTTTGGATAGGCGCCCGCCCCCTATGGGAAGAATTCCGCGACCTGTACGACATTGCCGTAGACCCAGTCATGTCGGTGGCTGACGCACTGCGTACGACCCATCCGGAGATTCATTTCAAATGTGAACTTCAGGGGACAGAGCAGGCCAGTGTTGTAGCCCTGCGGCAGTTGATTGACCAGGTGGTGCTCTCGGACCAACCGGACGCGGTGAGCTGGGCGCTCACCAGCTCTGGGAAGTTCTCGGTCAAGTCTCTATACCGCAAGCTGTGCCAGGGTCCGTCGCAGCTGGTGGTGGCAGGGCTTTGGACTGCGCGGTTGCCACTGAAGATCAAACTATTCCTTTGGCAAATGTTCCGCGATAAGCTTCCCACTTCCCTGAACGTGGCCAAACAGAATGGGCCGGCCAATGGGCCTTGTGCGTTGTGCGGGGACCCAGAGGACGCGAACCACGCCTTCTTTCGGTGCCCCTTAGCGCGGTTTGCGCGGAGCGCAGTGCGGTCCGCGGCTGGTGTCCAGTGGGACCCACGCTCAGCTGCAGAGCTTATCCACATTTTAGGTGCGCTGCAAGGCTCAACGAAACGAGTCGTGTGGACCTGTGCCGGAGCTCTTCTATGGTCCTTCTGGCTAACTAGGAATAAACTCGCGATCGAGGGGACCTTGCCAACACATCCGGCTAATATCATCTTCAAATGCAATCTTCTTTTGCAGCAATGGAGTCCGTTGGGGAGGCGCAAGGATGCTGATTTGATCAAGACAGCGCAACAGCGAATTCTGCAAGTGTATGCGGCGGCTAGGGAGCCATGACTATGGTGATCGACGTAGTCTTTTTTGAGTGCTTGACGAGCCTGCATGCTCAGTACGGGCGATGCCTTGTAACGTGACAGTAACTTTATCTTCTCCGCTCGATCATGGTAGTGGCCCGATGGGGCTTTTGGGTGATGTAAGACTTATTGGTATGACTCTGCCGTTGGGGCTTTATTAATTTAAAGCCGGACGCATCTGGCGTCTTCGTTCTAAAAAAAACAATTATATTGGCAAATGGCAAGACTTACCAACCAATTGGTACGGCAATGCATGCTATCTGGCATGTACGTATTGTAAATGCATGTCATTTTCATGCAGACAGACCGACGACCAACTTATTAGAGGGTACCATGCATGCATGCTTCATGCTTCAGCTAGCATATACTCCCTTCGTTTCTAAATACAAGTCTTTGAAGAGATTTTACTATAGACCACATACGAAGCAAAATGAGTGAATAAACACTAAAATGCATCTATATACATCTGTATGTGGTCCATAGTAAAATCTCTACAAACATTTATATTTAGGAACGAAGGGAGTAGTACATACCTGCATATCTCTCTCTTCCAGTTCCAGCATCCAATCGGCCACCCCATTTAAGGAAAAGACGCATGCAAATTAAGCTCTTGCAAGCAAGTACAGATCACTGATCAAAATTCAGACATATGGCTCAGGTTAATTATGTGCTTGCTGCTAGTTCTAGAATATAGTACACTAGAAGTGTTGGGCGCGTTTTTCCTGCGCCGTTGGTGTTGTTGTGTTTCTTAAAAACATTACTCACTTTGTTTCAAATATAAGGTATATTGCATTTTTTAAGTCAAATCTTTTTACGTTTGATTAAATTTATAGAGAAATGTATCAAAATCCATAATACCAAGTTGGTATAATTAGATTCATCATAAAATGAATTTCCGTATTCTTTGTTCATTATTGTGGATGTTGACATTTTTGGCTTTGAACTCGGTCAAAGTTAAAAGAATTTGACTTTCAAAAAAACCTAATACCCCTTATATTTTGGAACTGATGGAATATTAGTTTGGCGGGGAGGGGAGATGATGTGTGTGTTTCATTTATTTTTTATAATTCGATGATTTGGTGGGCCTTTCTCGATGTGATTTTGTGTTATTTGCTAAGAAACCCATATTTATGTGGGGAAATTTATGTGTCGGTAGCTGCAGGTACTATATTGATGCTATAGTATCACATGGTGGTGTTTTTTTTCTAGGTAGTGAGAGGGTTCGCGGGGTTGATATGTTTTATAGGCTGGTTGATGCTGATTGATTTAAAAAATGATTGGCCCGATCAAAACCGTAAACCAAATCCATAATTGAATACCTCAATCAAATTGAAGAGCTTCAAAATTAAGGAACAATAGTGAATTAAAATAATTGAATAGGAGAGCTCCTCGAGAAATTGTTGACCCAGGAAAAATTGAGTGATCTCAATTAATTATGAGGCCTTAAAAAAATTAAGAAGCATAGTGTATGTATAGTATACAAGAATTAAATGAGAGACCTTTGAGAAATTGTTGACCCGATCAAAATCGGGTGATCCAATTTCAATTGGAGACCTCAATTGATTGTGAGCCCTTTAAAATTAGGGAGCTTGGGGTTATAGAGGATGCACAGTTTTTTTTTATGTTCACATTTTTTCATCCTTTTTCTTATTTTATCTCTCCATTTTGTATTTTTTTTATTTTGAAAAGCCAATACTTTTAAATAGGAAAATATTCTTTAAAATTCATGAGCTTTTCTAAAGCCCTTGAACATTTTTTAAATTATTAAACATTTTTAATATCCATGAGTATTTTGTGTTTACTTTCATTTTTTAATATATTTTTACTTAAGGAATGCTTTTAAATATTTTATCAACATTATTTAAATGCACAAACATTTTCAAAAATGATCGTGATATTTGACACACGTGTGCCAAATAGCAAAAATTACCACATACCTATTTCTTTCTCCCTAATTACATGCATGATTGTGTGCATTTCTTTCTTTGATTATATTCATGCATTAAAGAACAAAAAGTTGATGTCATCCTAGATTCTTCTTATTCCAAAAATTCAAATGTAGCTCAAACAATCGGTCCGATGCAAAGACCATTTCCACACAAAAGATTCGTCGTGACAAGATCTCGAAACTAGATCCCATATTGATATGTTTCGATGAATCTTTTTCGGCTCAAAAGTTACCACGCTTGAGTTACATAAATTACCCATTGTGTGGTATGCAAGTTATCATAAATTAATGGAGGCATCAAAATGGTTCTCTCACTCTTCTCTACATACACATGTATATATGCACTAGAGGAAAAAACGTATATCATCATAGATTCTCTCTATTCCAAAATTTTAGAATGTTTTGTATCTCAAATTGTTGGTCCGATGCAAAATCTTTTTGCACATCAAAAATCACGGCGAGTTCTTCGAAACTATATCTCATGTTGATATTTACTGGTGACTTTCTCTTTTGGTCAAAAATTATCATAGATGGGCTACATATGTTACCAAGTATGTGGTATACAAGTTATCATGGTATTTTCACACAAGTTGCCAGGTGTATGTTTTTCAACAACTTTTTACGCTCTTTGGTCAAAGTTTCCTCAGTGTTTGTGTTAAGGCATATCTCTCTCGATGTAGTTTTGGTGATTGATGACAACATATTTGCGGACTAACCATGTGCTTTGAGCATTCAGAGATTCATCCTTTGGCTCGAGACGATTTCTTTCCCCTCGAAGTGTTTTTCAAGACAATGTAGCTCTTTCGTTTCTTGTTGGTGGACTAGTTTCGTAGGAGTCACCGTACTATCAAGAGGGGGTCCGCTTTGCTAAGGCTAGAGTGGAATCATCACATACACTTCCGTTTCACACCCTCTGGGCCTCCCCGCGTCGTTGGAGTTTTGATTCCCTGCTGTTTGGGCAGTCTTTGGCCCCAGCGGTAGTACCGCGGTGCCCAGCGGTAGTACCGCTTGAGGGTCCTCAGCGGCAGTACCGCTGCGGTACCGGGCCACTACCGCCTCGACTCGAGGGGGGCGCTTCTCGTTTCGGGTTGAGCGGCACTTGCAGCGGTAGTAGGTGCGGTAGTACCGCTCGAGAGCGGTAGTACCGCCCTACCACCGCATCAGTACCACGCTAGGCCAGTCCCTCCTCTTTCTTCAAGCCCTCCCAGGCTGGGCGGTAGTACCGCTGGGTCCAGCGGTAGTACCGATGCCCCCTGTGGTAGTACCGCCCTCTGAGGGCTATTTTTGGGGTAACGGTTGGATGCGGTCCTTTTGTATAAAAGGGGGTCCCCTTCTTCCTCGTTGACTCACCTCTTCCCCCCATAAGCTCCATTAATGCTCCAAGCTCCATTTTTGCCCGATCCCCCTCCCTAGCCAATCATACTTGTTGATTTGCTCAGGAGTGGTTGAGAAGGCCCCGATCTACACTTCCACCAAGAGAAATTTGATTCCACCACCAATCCCAAGAGGATCTTGTTACTCTTGGGTGTTTGAGCACCCTAGACGGTTGAGGTCACCACGGAGCCATAGTCCATTGTGGTGAAGCTTCGTGGTGTTGTTGGGAGCCTCCGATTGAGTTGTGGAGTTTGCCCCAACCTTGTTTGTAAAGGTCCGGTCACCGCCTCCAAGGGCACCAATAGTGGAATCACGGCATCTCACATTGTGTGAGCCCGTGGGGAGAATATGGTGGCCCTAGTGGCTTCTTGGGGAGTATTGTGCCTCCACACCGCTCTAACGGAGACGTACTTCCCCTCAAAAGGAAGGAGCTTCGGTAACACATCCTCGTCTTCATCGGGTCCACTCTTGGTTATCTCTTACCTTTACTTGTGCAAGCTTATTGGTGTTACTTCTCTTACTTGCTTGTATGTTCGTTGTTGTTGCATCATATAGGTTGCTCACCTAGTTGCACATCTAAACAACCTACTTTGATGCAAAGTTTAATTTGGTAAAGAAAAGCTAAAAATTGTTAGTTGCCTATTCACCCTGCTCTCTAGTCAACCATATCGATCCTTTCAATTGGTATCAGAGCCTCGTCTCTTTACTAAGGACTTTGCCGTCCGAAGAGTATGGTTGATACCGTAGACGGTGTGGAGGAACACTCCGGTGTGAATCCGATCTCGTCTACGGGCGATGGGGGAACCTCGATCTCTTGTGAGGAGTTCAATGTGGCCTTGGAGACATTGAAAACCTCCATAATGACCGAGGTTGAAAGCATGTTTACTAAATTCATTGAAGGGCTTAAACTTTCCACCACACCGTTGAAAGTGGGTGATCCCACTGAAAAGATGACGGATGCTACCTCCGACAAGGGGGAAGCTAGTAGTGAAAAGGCTCCTTGTTCTAGTGGTAAAAATGGCGCCGGCATCTTTTCCCATGTGGAACCACCACTTGTTTATGGTGGACCGATTCCTTCCACTCATTTGAATCATGCCGGTCCTCCCCCTAAGATTGTGAAAAATGAGGACTTTGATTCTTGGGTCTATTGCTTTAAGCATCATTTAAATCACGTGAACACTAATCTTTGGAGAATCATTGAAGAAGGTTTCCATCCGCATGATCCAAGCAACTTCACTCCTCGAGAAGCCGCGGATAATCAATTCAATGAGAATGCTCTCTTCATCATTCAAGATGCAATTCCACCCGAAGATCTACCTCATCTTCGGCCCTTCGCCTTGGCCAAAGATGCATGGCTTTGTGTTGTCTCTCTCTACCGGGGAAGCGCAAGCATTCAACGCTCCAACTATGAAGTAGTGCAATATGAAGCCGATGAGTTTGCAATGAAAGAAGATGAAGAACCTCGTGAGCTTTATCGGAGAGTAACCAAACTCGCGGTCTCACTCCAAGATCATGGGAGCAAGGACACGGATGACAATTTGATCAAGCGCAAATTCCTCAAGGCAATGATGTCGTACCACAAGGCCATGTCCTCCGTCATTCGTCAAAGGCTGGACTTCCACACTTTGACCTCAAGTGAAGTGTTGGATGAGTTTGTGGCTATGAACATCTTGGACAAGACCGCCGACAATGCGGTGATTCATTCTCAAAGGGCAAAGAAGCCCAACCTTGCATTGAAGGCCAAGGTTTGTGTTGAAGAAGAAGAAGAAGAGGAAGAAGAGGAAAGCAACCCCGAAGATACAAAGTATGCCTATCATGAACACATGGCACTTGCTTCAAGGAAATTTTGGAGCAACAAAAACTCAAGGCCAAACTTTAACAAGAACAACTCAGGTGGCACAAAGAGCAAGCAACGTGTGAGGACTTGTTACAATTGTGGCAATATGAGTCATTTTGTTGCGGAGTGCCCGTATGAGAAGAGGGAAGACAATGGTGGCAAGCTCATTCGAAAGGACAAAGCCAAGTCTTTCCCCAACAAGAGCAACTTCACCAAGAAAATCCCTCACAAGGCGTTGGTGGTTCAAGAAGAGTACCATGAGGATGATGATGATGATGAAGATGGTGAGTCAGTTGCCATGGCCTCTGTTGCCATTGCAAAAAGTCCACGAATATCTCTCTTCGACTCACCCAATGAGAACACCACCGCCAAGTGCCTCATGGCTAAAGCCACCAACAAGGTAACCCCCAACATCAAAGCTACCATCATTAATAATCCTTCCTTGATGGATTGCATTGATGAATGTGAGGGACCTAATTGTTGGGGAATGCAGTAATTTCAAAAAAAATTCCTACGCACACGCAAGATCATGGTGATGCATAGCAACGAGAGGGGAGAGTGTGATCTACGTACCCTTGTAGATCGACAACGGAAGCGTTTGGTTGATGTAGTCGTACGTCTCCATGGCCCGATCGATCAAGCACCGAAACTACGGCACCTCCGAGTTCTAGCACACGTTCAGCTCGATGACGATCCCTGGACTCCGATCCAGCAAAGTGTCGGGGAAGAGTTCCGTCAGCACGACGGCGTGGTGACGATATTGATGCACTACCATAGCAGGGCTTCGCCTAAGCTCCGCTACAATATTATCGAGGACTATGATGGAAGGGGGCACCGCACACGGCTAAGAATATGATCACGTGGATCAACTTGTCTAGGGGTGCCCCCTGCCCCCGTATATAAAGGAGCAAGGGGAGGAGGCCGGCCAGCCCTATAGGCGCGCCAAGGAGGAGTCCTCCTCCTACTAGGAGTAGGACTCCTACTAGGAGGGGGAAGGAAGTGGGGAGGGAGAGGGAAAGGGGGGCGCCGCCCCCCCTCTCCTAGTCCAATTCGGACCAGGGGGGAGGAGGCGTGTGGCCCACCCTGGCTGCCCCTCTCTCTCTCCACTAAGGCCCATAAGGCGCATTACTTCTCCCAGTAGGGTTCCGGTAACCCTCCGGCTCTCCGGTTTTCTCCGAAATCACCCGGAACACTTCCGGTGTCCGAATATAGCCGTCCAATATATCAATCTTTATGTCTCGACCATTTCGAGACTCCTCATCATGTCCATGATCACATCCGGGACTCCGAACTAACTTCGGTACATCAAAACTCATAAACTCATAATATAACTGTCATCGAAACCTTAAGCGTGCGGACCCTACGGGTTCGAGAACAATGTAGACATGACCGAGACATGTCTCCGGTCAATAACCAATAGCGGAACCTGGATGCTCATATTGGCTCCTACATATTCTACGAAGATCTTTATCGGTCAGACCGCATAACAACATACGTTGTTCCCTTTGTCATCGGTATGTTACTTGCCCGAGATTCGATCGTCGGTATCTCAATACCTAGTTCAATCTCGTTACCGGCAAGTCTCTTTACTCGTTCCGTAATACATCATCTCACAACTAACTCATTAGTTGCAATGCTTGCAAGGCTTATGTGATGTGCATTACCGAGAGGGCCCAGAGATACCTCTCCGACAATCGGAGTGACAAATCCTAATCTCGAAATACGCCAACCCAACATGTACCTTTGGAGACACCTGTAGAGCACCTTTATAATCACCCAGTTACGTTGTGACGTTTGGTAGCACACAAAGTGTTCCTCCGGCAAACGGGAGTTGCATAATCTCATAGTCATAGGAACATGTATAAGTCATGAAGAAAGCAATAGCAACATACTAAACGATCGGGTGCTAAGCTAATGGAATGGGTCATGTCAATCACATCATTCTCCTAATGATGTGATCCCGTTAATCAAATAACAACTCTTTTGTTTATGGTTAGGAAACATAACCATCTTCGATTAACGAGCTAGTCAAGTAGAGGCATACTAGTGACACTTTGTTTGTCTATGTATTCACACAAGTATTATGTTTCCGGTTAATACAATTCTAGCATGAATAATAAACATTTATCATGATATAAGGAAATAAATAATAACTTTATTATTGCCTCTAGGGCATATTTCCTTCAGTCTCCCACTTGCACTAGAGTCAATAATCTAGTTCACATCGCCATGTGATTTAACAGCAATAGTTCACATCACCATGTGATTAACACCCATAGTTCACATCGATATGTGATCAACACCCAAAGGGTTTACTAGAGTCAGTAATCTAGTTCACATCGCTATGTGATTAACACCCAAAGAGTACTAAGGTGTGATCATGTTTTGCTTGTGAGATAATTTTAGTCAACGGGTCTGTCACATTCAGATCCGTAAGTATTTTGCGAATTTCTATGTCAACAATGCTCTGCACGGAGCTACTCTAGCTTATTGCTCCCACTTTCAATATGTATCTAGATCGAGACTTAGAGTCATCCAGATCTGTGTCAAAACTTGCATCGACGTAACTTTTTACGACGAACCTTTTTGTCACCTCCATAATTGAGAAATATTTCCTTATTCCACTAAGGATAATTTTGACCGCTGTCCAGTGATCTACTCTTAGATCACTATTGTACTCCCTTGCTTAACACAGTGTAGGGTATACAATAGATCTGGTACACAGCATGGCATACTTTATAGAACCTATGGCTGAGGCATAGGGAATGACTTTCATTCTATTTCTATCTTCTGCCGTGGTCGGGCTTTGAGTCTTACTCAATTTCACACCTTGCAACACAGGCAAGAACTCTTTCTTTGACTGTTCCATTTTGAACTACTTCAAAATCTTGTCAAGGTATGTACTCATTGAAAAAACTTATCAAGCGTCTTGATCTATCTCTATAGATCTTGATGCTCAATATGTAAGCAGCTTTACCGAGGTCTTTCTTTGAAAAACTCCTTTCAAATATTCCTTTATGCTTTCCAGAAAATTATACATTATTTCCGATCAACAATATGTTGTTCACATATACTTATCAGAAATGTTGTAGTGCTCCCACTCACTTTCTTGTAAATACAGGCTTCACCGTAAGTCTGTATAAAACTATATGCTTTGATCAACTTATCAAAGCGTATATTCCAACTCCGAGATGCTTGCACCAGTCCATAGATGGATCGTTGGAGCTTGCATATTTTGTTAACACCTTTAGGATTGACAAAACCTTCTGGTTGCATCATATACAACTCTTCTTTAAGAAATCCATTAAGGAATGCAGTTTTGTTTATCCATTTGCCAGATTTCATAAAATGCGGCAATTGCTAACATGATTCGGACAGACTTAAGCATATATACGAGTGAGAAAATCTCATCGTAGTCAACACCTTGAACTTGTCGAAAACCTTTTGCGACAATTCTAGCTTTGTAGATAGTAACACTACTATCAGCGTCCGTCTTCCTCTTGAAGATCCATTTATTTTCTATGGCTTGCCGATCATCGGGCAAATCCATCAAAGTCCATACTTTGTTCTCATACATGGATCATATCTCAGATTTTATGGCCTCAAACCATTTCGCGGAATCTGGGCTCATCATCGCTTCCTCATAGTTCGCAAGTTCGTCATGGTCTAGTAACATGACTTCCAGAACAGGATTACTGTACCACTCTGGTGCGGATCTCACTCTGGTTTACCTACGAGATTCGGTAGTAACTTGATCTGAAGTTACATGATCATCATCATTAGCTTCCTCACTAATTGGTGTAGTAGTCACAGGAACAGATTTCTGTGATGAACTACTTTCCAATAAGGGAGCAGGTACAGTTACCTCATCAAGTTCTACTTTCCTCCCACTCACTTCTTTCGAGAGAAACTCCTTCTCTAGAAAAACTCCGAATTTAGCAACAAAAGTCTTGCCTTCGGATTTGTGATAGAAGGTGTACCCAACAGTCTCCTTTGGGTATCCTATGAAGACATATTTCTCCGATTTGGGTTTGAGCTTATCAGGATGAAACTTTTTCATATAAGCATCACAATCCCAAACTTTAAGAAACGACAACTTTGGTTTCTTGCCAAACCACAGTTCAGATTGTGTCGTCTCAACGGACTTAGATGGTGCCCTTTTAAACGTGAATGCAGCTGTCTTTAATGCATAACCCCAAAACGATAGTGGTAGATCGATAAGAGACATCATAGATCGCACCATATCTAATAAAGTACGGTTATAATGTTCGGACACACCATTATGCTGTGGTGTTCCAGGTGGCGTGAGTAGTAAAACTATTTCACATTGTTTTAACTGAAGGCCAAACTCGTAACTCAAATATTTTACCTCTGCGATCATATCGTAGAAACTTTTATTTTCTTGTTACGATGATTCTCCACTTCACTCTGAAATTCTTTGAACTTTTCAAATATTTCAGACTTGTGTTTCATTAAGTAGATATACCCATATCTGCTCAAATCATCTGTGAAGGTCAGAAAATAATGATACCCGCCGCGAGCCTTAACACTCATCGGATCTCATACATCAGTATGTATTATTTCCAATAAGTCAGTTGCTCGCTCCATAGTTCCGGAGAACGGCGTTTTAGTCATCTTGCCCATGAGGCATGGTTCACAAGCATCAACTGATTCATAATCAAGTGATTCCAAAAACCCATTAGCATGGAGTTTCTTCATGCGCTTTACACCAATATGACCTAAACGGCAGTGCCACAAATAAGTTGCACTATCATTATTAACTTTGCATCTTTTGGTTTCAATATTATGATTATGTGTATCACTACGATCGAGATCCAACGAACTATTTTCATTGGGTGTGTAACCATATAAGGTTTTATTCATGTAAACAGAACAACAATTTATTCTCTTACTTAAATGAATAACCGTATTACAATAAACATGATCAAATCATATTCATGCTCAACGCAAACACCAAATAACACTTATTCAGGTTCAACACTAATCCCGAAAGTATAGGGAGTGTGCGATGATGATCATATCAATCTTGGAACCACTTCCAACACACATCGTCACTTCACCCTTAACTAGTCTCTGTTTATTCTGCAACTCCCGTTTCGAGTTACTAATCTTAGCAACTGAACTAGTATCAAATACTGAGGGGTTGCTATAAACACTAGTAAAGTACACATCAATAACATGTATATCAAATATACTTATGTTCACTTTGCCATCCTTCTTATCTGCCAATCACTTGGGGTAGTTCCGCTTCCAGTGACCAGTCCCTTTGCAGTAGAAACACTTAGTCTCAGGCTTAGGACCAGACTTGGGCTTCTTCACTTGAGCAGCAACTTGCTTGCTGTTCTTCTTGAAGTTCCCCTTCTTCCCTCTGCCCTTTTCTTGAAACTAGTGGTCTTGTCTACCATCAACACTTGATGTTTTTCTCGATTTCTACCTTCGTCAATTTCCGCATTACGAAGAGCTTGGGAATCGTTTCCGTTATCCCTTGCATATCATAGTTCATCACGAAGTTCTACTAACTTGGTGATGGTGACTAGAGAATTCTGTCAATCACTATCTTATCTGGAAGATTAACTCCCACTTGATTCAAGCGATTGTAGTACTCAGACAATCTGAGCACATGCTCACTAGTTGAGCGATTCTCCTCCATCTTTTAGCTATAGAACTTGTTGGAGACTTCATATCTCTCAACTCGGGTATTTGCTTGAAATATTAACTTCAACTCCTGGAACATCTCATATGCTCCATGACGTTCAAAACGTCTTTGAAGTCCCGATTCTAAGCCATTAAGCATGGTGCACTAAACTATCAAGTAGTCATCATATTGAGCTAGCCAAACGTTCATAACGTCTGCATCTGCTCCTGCAATAGGTCCGTCACCTAGCGGTGCATCAAGGACATAATTCTTCTGTGCAGCAATGAGGATAAACCTCAGATCACGGATCCAATCCGCATCATTGCTACTAACATCTTTCAACACAATTTTCTCTAGGAACATATCAAAATAAACACAGGGAAGCAACAACGCGAGCTATTGATCTACAACATAATTTGCAAAATACTACCAGGACTAAGTTCATGATAAATTTAAGTTCAATTAATCATATTACTTAAGAACTCCCACTTAGATAGACATCCCTCTAATCCTCTAAGTGATTACGTGATCCAAATCAACTAAACCATGTCCGATCATCACGTGAGATGGAGTAGTTTCATTGGTGAACATCGCTATGTTGATCATATCTGCTATATGATTCACGCTCGACCTTTCGGTCTCCGTGTTCCGAGGCCATATCTGTATATGCTTGGCTCGTCAAGTATAACCTGAGTATTCTGCGTGTGCAACTGTTTTGCACCCGTTGTATTTGAACGTAGAGCCTATCACACCCGATCATCACGTGGTGTCTCAGCACGAAGAACTTTCGCAACGGTGCATACTCAGGGAGAACACTTCTTGATAATTAGTGAGAGATCATCTTATAATGCTACCGTCAATCAAAGCAAGATAAGATGCATAAAAGATAAACATCACATGCAATCAATATAAGTGATATGATATGGCCACCATCATCTTGTGCTTGTGATCTCCATCTTCGAAGCACCGTCATGATCACCATCGTCACCGGCGCGACACCTTGATCTCCATCGTAGCATCGTTGTCGTCTCGCCAATCTTATGCTTCCACGACTATCGCTACCGCTTAGTGATAAAGTAAAGCATTACAGCGCGATTGCATTGCATACAATAAAGCGACAACCATATGGCTCCTGCCAGTTGCCGATAACTCGGTTACAAAACATGATCATCTCATACAATAAAATTTAGCATCATGTCTTGACCATATCACATCACAACATGCCCTGCAAAAACAAGTTAGACGTCCTCTACTTTGTTGTTGCAAGTTTTACGTGGCTGCTACGGGCTTAAGCAAGAACCAATCTTACCTACGCATCAAAACCACAACGATAGTTTGTCAAGTTGGTGCTGTTTTAACCTTCGCAAGGACCGGGCGTAGCCACACTCGGTTCAACTAAAGTTGGAGAAACTGTCACCCGCTAGCCACCTTTGTGCAAAGCACGTCGGGAGAACCGGTCTCGCGTAAGCGTACGCGTAATGTCGGTCCGGGCCGCTTCGTCCAACAATACCGCCGAACCAAAGTATGACATGCTGGTAAGCAGTATGACTTATATCGCCCACAACTCACTTGTGTTCTACTCGTGCATATAACATCAACATATAAAACCTAGGCTCGGATGCCACTGTTGGGGAACGTAGTAATTTCAAAAAAATTCCTACGCACACGCAAGATCATGGTGATGCATAGCAACGAGAGGGGAGAGTGTGATCTACGTACCCTTGTAGATCGACAACGGAAGCGTTTGGTTGATGTAGTCGTACGTCTCCACGGCCCGACCGATCAAGCACCGAAACTACGGCACCTCCGAGTTCTAGCACACGTTCAGCTCGATGACGATCCCCGGACTCCGATCCAGCAAAGTGTCGGGGAAGAGTTCCGTCAGCACGACGGCGTGGTGACGATCTTGATGCACTACCGTCGCAGGGCTTCGCCTAAGCACCGCTACAATATTATCGAGGACTATGGTGGAAGGGGGCACCGCACACGGCTAAGAATATGATCACGTGGATCAACTTGTATGTCTAGGGGTGCCCCCTGCCCCCGTATATAAAGGAGCAAGGGGAGGAGGCCGGCCGGCCCTATAGGCGCGCCAAGGAGGAGTCCTCCTCCTAGTAGGAGTAGGACTCCTACTAGGAGGGGGAAGGAAGTGGGGAGGGAGAGGGAAAGGGGGGCGCCGCCCCCCCTCTCCTAGTCCAATTCGGACCAGGGGGGAGGAGGCGCGCGGCCCACCTTGGCTGCCCCTCTCTCTCTCCACTAAGGCCCATATGGCCCATTACTTCTCCCGGGGGGGTTCCGGTAACCCTCCGGCTCTCCGGTTTTCTCCGAAATCACCCGGAACACTTCCGGTGTCCGAATATAGCCGTCCAATATATCAATCTTTATGTCTCGACCATTTCGAGACTCCTCGTCATGTCCGTGATCACATCCGGGACTCCGAACTAACTTCGGTACATCAAAACTCATAAACTCATAATATAACTGTCATCGAAACCTTAAGCGTGCGGACCCTACGGGTTCGAGAACAATGTAGACATGACCGAGACACGTCTCCGGTCAATAACCAATAGCGGAACCTGGATGCTCATATTGGCTCCTACATATTCTACGAAGATCTTTATCGGTCAGACCGCATAACAACATACGTTGTTCCCTTTGTCATCGGTATGTTACTTGCCCGAGATTCGATCGTCGGTATCTCAATACCTAGTTCAATCTCGTTACCGGCAAGTCTCTTTACTCGTTCCGTAATACATCATCTCACAACTAACTCATTAGTTGCAATGCTTGCAAGGCTTATGTGATGTGCATTACCGAGAGGGCCCAGAGATACCTCTCCGACAATCGGAGTGACAAATCCTAATCTCGAAATACGCCAACCCAACATGTACCTTTGGAGACACCTGTAGAGCACCTTTATAATCACCCATTTACGTTGTGACGTTTGGTAGCACACAAAGTGTTCCTCCGGCAAACGGGAGTTGCATAATCTCATAGTCATAGGAACATGTATAAGTCATGAAGAAAGCAATAGCAACATACTAAACGATCGGGTGCTAAGCTAATGGAATGGGTCATGTCAATCAGATCATTCACCTAATGATGTGATCTCGTTAATCAAATGACAACTCTTTTGTTTATGGTTAGGAAACATAACCATCTTCGATTAACGAGCTAGTCAAGTAGAGGCATACTTGTGACACTTTGTTTGTCTATGTATTCACACAAGTATTATGTTTCCGGTTAATACAATTCTAGCATGAATAATAAACATTTATCATGATATAAGGAGATAAATAATAACTTTATTATTGCCTCTAGGGCATATTTCCTTCACTAATGTGGAGGATAATGAGTTTGAGTCCTTTATGGGTAAACTCAAGGGTAAAACCAAGAAGCATTTTGTTGCTCTCTTGGAACAACTTGGTGAAGCCAATGATGTGATCGAGGCTCACGAAGATACTATCTCCAAGATGGAGGGGCATAGTCATGACTATGCCAATGAGATTTCGGATCTTTCCAATGCTCTTGAGGAAGAGCGTGGTCTTCATTTGGCTCTTGAGGAGTCACACAATGTTGATCATGCTAAGTTAAAGAAAGATTTAGATCATGCTCTCGTTGTTTCTCGTGTGCTAAAGTCCGAGAAGGCCAAACTTGGGGTTGATCTTGCTAGACTCAAAGAGGAGTTTGATCTACTTAACAAGGCTCACAAGGTCTTGAAGGGTGCTCATGCTAGCCTCAAAGAGTCTCATGATCAACTTCAAGTAAAGCTAACCAAGGAGAAAGCCATTTTTCCTCGTATGATGTTAATTGATAATGCAAATGCTACTAACCCATGTTGTGAGCATGTGTGATACGTATCCAATGTATCTATAATTTTTTATTGCTCCATGCTATATTATCTACTGTTTTGGACATTATTGGGCTTTATTATCCACTTTTATATTATTTTTGGGACTAACCTATTAACCGGAGGCCCAGCCCAGAATTGCTGTTTTTTTGCCTATTTTAGGGTTTCGAAGAAAAGGAATATCAAACGGAGTCCAAACGGAATGAAACCTTCGGGAACGTGATTTTCTCAACGAACAAGACCCAGGAGACTTGGACCCTACGTCAAGAAATAACAGAGGAGGCCACGAGGTAGGGGGCGCGCCTACCCCCCCCCCCCCAGGCGTGCCCTCCACCCTCGTGGGCCCCCTGTTGCTCCACCGACGTACTCCTTCCTCCTATATATACCAACGTACCCCCAAATGATCAGATACGGAGCCAAAACCCAAATTCCACCGCCGCAACTTTCTGTATCCATGAGATCCCATCTTGGGGCCTGTTCCGGAGCTCCGCCGGAGGGGGCATCGATCACGGAGGGCTTCTACATCATCACCATAGCCCCTCCGGTGAAGTGTGAGTAGTTTACCTCAGAACTACGGGTCCATAGATATTAGCTAGATGGCTTCTTCTCTCTTTTTGGATCTCAATACAATGTTCTCCCCCTCTCTTGTGGAGATCTATTCGATGTAATCTTCTTTTTGCAGTGTGTTTGTTGAGACCGATGAATTGTGGGTTTATGATCAAGTCTATCTATGAACAATATTTGAATCTTCTCTGAAATCTTTTATGTATGATTGGTTATCTTTGCAAGTCTCTTCAAATTATCAGTTTGGTTTGGCCTACTAGATTGATCTTTCTTGCAATGGGAGAAGTGCTTAGCTTTGGGTTCAATCTTGCGGTGTCCTTTCCCAGTGACAATAGGGGCAGCAAGGCACGTATTGTATTGTTGCCATCGAGGATAACAAGATGGGGTTTTCATCATATTGCATGAGTTTATTCCTCTACATCATGTCATCTTGCTTAAGGCGTTACTCTGTTTTCATTAACTTAATACTCTAGATGCATGCTGGATAGCGGTCGATGAGTGGAGTAATAGTAGTAGATGCAGACAGGAGTCGGTCTACTTGTCTCGGACGTGATGCCTATATACATGATCATACCTAGATATTCTCATAACTATGCTCAATTCTGTCAATTGCTCAACAGTAATTTGTTCACCCACCGTAGAATACTTATGCTCTCGAGAGAAGCCACTAGTGAAACCTATGGCCCCCGGGTCTATCTTCATCATATTAATCTCCGAATACTTAGTTATTTCCTTTGCTTTTTACTTTACTTTTATTTTACTTTGCATCTTTATCACAAAAATACCAAAAATATTATCTTATTATATCTATCAGATCTCACTCTCGTAAGTGGCCGTGTAGGGATTGACAACCCCTTATCGTGTTGGTTGCGAGGATTTATTTGTTTTGTGCAGGTACGAGGGACCGGCGCGTAGCCTCCTACTGGATTGATACCTTGATTCTCAAAAATTGAGGGGAATACTTACGCTACTTTGCTGCATCATCCCTTCCTCTTCGGGGAAAACCAACGCGGTGCTCAAGAGGTAGCAAGAAGGATTTCTGGCGCCGTTGCCGGGGAGGTCTACGCTAAAGTCAATATACCAAGTACCCATCACATACCCTTATCTCCCGCATTACATTATTTGCCATTTGCCTCTCGTTTTCCTCTCCCCCACTTCACCCTTGCCGTTTTATTCACCCTCTCTCTCTCTATCCTCCTTCTCTTTCCCGTTTGCCTCTTTTTGCCCGCTTGCTTTTTGTTTGCTTGTGTGTTAGTTTGCTTGCTTGTCACGATTGCTCAAGATAACACTAAATTGTGTGACTTCACGAATACCAACAATAATGATTTTATTAGCACTCCGATTGCTCCTCTTACCGATGTTGAATCTTGTGAAATTAATACTGCTTTGCTGAATCTTGTCATGAAAGATCCATTTTCCGGCCTTCCTAGTGAAGATGATGCTACCCATCTAAATAGCTTCGTTGATTTGTGTGATATGCAAAAGAAGAAATATGTGGATAATGATATTGTTAAATTGAAGCTATTTCCTTTTTTGCTTAGAGATCGTGCTAAAGCTTGGTTTTCGTCTTTGCCTAAGAATAGTATTGATTCATGGAATAAGTGCAAAGATGCTTTTATCTCTAAGTATTTTCCTCCCGCTAAGATCATCTCCCTTAGAAACGATATTATGAATTTTAAGCAACTTGATCATGAACATGTTGCACAAGCTTGGGAGAGAATGAAATTAATGATACGTAATTGCCCTACTCATGGTTTGAATTTGTGGATGATTATACAAAAAAATTATGCTGGATTGAATTTTGCTTCTAGAAATCTTTTAGATTCAGCCACGGGAGGCACTTTTATGGAAATCACTTTAGGAGAAGCTACTAAACTCCTAGATAATATTATGGTTACTTATTCTCAATGGCATACTGAAAGATCCACTAATAAAAAGGTGCATGCGATAGAAGAAATTGATGTCTTGAGTGGAAAGATGGATGAACTTATGAAATTATTTGCTAGTAAAAGTGTTTCTTCTGATCCTAATGATATGCCATTGTCTACTTTGATTGAGAATAATAATGAATCTATGGATGTGAATTTTGTTGGTAGGAACAATTTTGGTAACAACGCGTATAGAGGAAATTTTGATCCTAGGCCTTATCCTAGTAATCCCTCTAATAATTATGGTGATTCCTACAACAATTCTTATGGAAATTATAATAAGATTCCCTCTGATTTTGAATCTAATATTAAAGAATTTATTACCTCACAAAAGAATTTCAATGCTTTGATGGAAGAAAAATTGCTTAAGATTGATGAGTTGGCTAGGAACGTTGATAGAATTTCTCTTGATGTTGATTATTTGAAACTTAGATCTATTCCACCTAAGCATGATATCAATGAGTCTCTCAAATCCATGAGAATTTCCATTGATGAGTGCAAAGAGAGAACCGCTAGGATGCGTGCTAAGAAAGATGTATTTATAAGAGCGTGTTCTTTTAGTTCCTATGAAAACAAAGATGAAGATCTAAAAGTTATTGATGTGTCCCCTATTAAATCTTTGTTTTGCAATGTTAATCTTGATAATTATGGGACTGAATATGATTCACCTTTACCTAGAAGGCGTTCCAAGAATTCGGAATTTTTTGATCTTGATGCTAAAATTGATAAAAGTGGGATTGAAGAAATTAAAACCCTAGATGTTGCTAAACCCACTATTATGGATTTCAAGGAATTTAACTATGAAAATTTCTCTTTGGTTGATTGTATTTCCTTGTTGCAATACGTGCTAAATTCTCCTCACGCTTATAGTCAAAATAAAGTGTTTACTAAACATATCGTTGATGCCTTGATGCAATCTTATGAAGAAAAACTTGAATTGGAAGTTTCTATCCCTAGAAAACTTGATGATGAGTGGGAACCAACTATTAAAATTAAAATTAAAGATCATGAATGCTATGCTTTATGTGATTTGGGTGCTAGTGTTTCCACGATTCCAAAGACTTTGTGTGATTTGTTAGGTTTCCGTGATTTTGATGATTGCTCTCTAAACTTGCACCTTGCGGATTCCACTATTAAGAAACCTATGGAAAGAATTAATGATGTTCTTATTGTTGCAAATAGGAATTATGTGCCCGTAGATTTTATTGTTCTTGACATAGATTGCAATCCTTTATGTCCTATTATTCTTGGTAGACCTTTCCTTAGAACGATTGGTGCAATTATTGATATGAAGGAAGGAAATATTAGATACCCATTTCCATTAAGGAAAGGCATGGAACACTTCCCTAGAAATTAAATTAAATTACCTTATGAATCTATTATGAGAGCCACTTATGGATTGCCTACCAAAGATGGCAATACCTAGATCTATCTTTGCTTTTTATAGCGCTTGTTGGGAGGTAACCCAATTTTATTTTTATTCCTTGCTTTTTGCTCCTGTTTAGTAATAAATAATTTATCAAGACTCTGTTTATGTTGTGTTTTTTGTGTTTAATTAGTGTTTGTGCCAAGTAGAACCGTTGGGAAGACTTAGGGAAAGTCTTGTTAAACTTGCTGTAAAAAACAGAAACTTTAGCGCTCACGAGAACTGCTGCCATTTTTATTTGGAAAGTGATATTTAGTTAATTATTTTTGAAGATAATTAATAGATAAATTCCTCACGTCCAGAAATTTATTTTAGAATTTTTGGGGTTCCAGATCTTGCGCTAGCCACACATTACTACAGACTGTTCTATTTTTGACGGATTCTGTTTTTCGTGTGTTCTTTGCTTATTTTGATGAATCTATGGCTAGTAAAATAGTTTATAAACAATAGAGAAGTTGGAATACAGTAGGTTTAACACCAATATAAATAAAGAATGAGTTCATTACAGTACCTTGAAGTGGTCTTTTGTTTTCTTTCGCTAACGGAGCTCACAAGATTTTCTACTTTGAGTTTTGTGTTGTGAAGTTTTCAAGTTTTGGGTAAAGATTTGATGGATTATGGAACAATGAATGGAAAGATCCTAAGCTTGGGGATGCCCATGGCACCCCCAAGATAATCTAAGGAAACCTAAAAGCCAAAGCTTGGGGATGCCCCGAAAGGCATCCCCTCTTTCGTCTACTTCTATCGGTAACTTTACTTGGAGCTATATTTTTATTCACCACATGATATGTGTTTTGCTTGGAGCGTCTTGTATGATTTGAGTCTTTTCTTTTTAGTTTACCACAATCATCATTTCTGTACACACCTTTTTAGAGAGCCATACATGATTTGGAATTTGTTAGAATACTCTATGTGCTTCACTTATATCATTTGAGTTATATAGTTTTGCTCTAGTACTTCATTTATATCTTTTAGAGCACGGTGGTGGATTTGTTTTATAGAAACTATTGATCTCTCATGCTTCACTTAGATTATTTTGAGAGTCTTAAATATCATGGTAATTTGCTTAAATAATCCCAATATGCTTGGAATTCAAGAATAATAAAAGAACTTTCTTATGAGTGTGTTGAATGCTATGAGAAGTTTGATGCTTGATGATTGTTTTGAGATATGAAGATGGTGATATTAGAGTTATGCTAGTTGAGTAGTTGTGAATTTGAGAAATACTTGTGTTAAAGTTTGTGATTCCCGTAGCATGCACGTATGGTGAACCGTTACGTGATGAAGTCGGGGCATGATTTATTTTTTGATTGTCTTCCTTATGAGTGGCGGTCGGGGACGAGCGATGGTCTTTTCCTACCAATCTATCCCCCTAGGAGCATGCGCGTAATACTTTGCTTTGATAACTTGTAGATTTTTGCAATAAGTATATGAGTTCTTTATGACTAATGTTGAGTCCATGGATTATACGCACTTTTCTCACCCTTCCACCTTTGCTATCCTCTCTAATATCGCGCACCTTTCGCCGGTATCATACACCCACCATATACCTTCCTCAAAACAGCCACCATACCTACCTATTATGGCATTTCCATAGCCATTCCGAGATATATTGCCATGCAACTTTCTACCGTTCCGTTTATTATGACACACTCCATCATTGTCATATTGCTTAGCATGATCATGTAGTTGACATCGTATTTGTGGCAAAGTCACTCTTGATTCATTGCATATCCCGGTACACCGCCGGAGGCATTCATATAGAGTCATATTTTGTTCTAAGTATCAAGTTGTAATTGTTGAGTTGTAAGAAAAATAAAAGTGTGATGATCATCATTATTAGAGCATTGTCCCAGTGAGGAAAGGATGATGGAGACTATGATTCCCCCACAAGTCGGGATGAGACTCCAGACAAAAAAAGAGGCCATTAAAAAAAGAGAAAAGGCCCAAATAAAAAAATGAGAGAAAAAGAGAGAAGGGACATTGTTACTATCCTTTTACCACACTTGTGCTTCAAAGTAGCACCATGATATTCATGATAGAGAGTCTCCTATGTTATCACTTTCAAATACTAGTGGGAATTTTTCATTGTAGAACTTGGCTTGTATATTCCAATGATGGGCTTCCTCAAAATGCCCTAGGTCTTCATGAGCAAGCAAGTTGGATGCACACCCACTTAGTTTCTTTTGTTGAGCTTTCATATACTTATAGCTCTAGTGCATCTGTTTGCAAGGGAATCCCTACTCACTCACATTGATATCTATTGATGGGCATCTCCATAGCCCGTTGATACGCCTAGTTGATGTGAGACTATCTTCTCCCTTTTTGTCTTCTCCACAACCACCATTCTATTCCACTTATAGTGCTATATCCATGGCTCACGCTCATGTATTGCGTGAAGATTGAAAAGTTTGAGAACACCAAAAGTATGAAACAATTGCTTGGCATGTCATCGGGGTTGTGCATGATTTAAATATTTTGTGTGGTGAAGATGGATCATAGCCAGACTATATGATTTTGTAGGGATAACTTTCTTTGGCCATGTTATTTTGAGAAGACATGATTCCTTTGTTAGTATGCTTGAAGTATTATTATTTTTATGTCAATATTAAACTTTTATCTTGAATCTTTCGGATCTGAATATTCATACCACAATTAAGAAGAATTACATTAAAATTGTGCCAAGGAGCACTCCGCATCAAAAATTCTGTTTTTATCATTTACCTACTCGAGGACGAGCAGGAATTAAGCTTGGGGATGCTTGATACGTCTCCAACATATCTATAATTTTTTATTGCTCCATGCTATATTATCTACTGTTTTGGACATTATTGGGCTTTATTATCCACTTTTATATTATTTTTGGGACTAACCTATTAACCGGAGGCCCAGCCTAGAATTGTTGTTTTTGCCTATTTTAGGGTTTAGAAGAAAAGGAATATCAAACGGAGTCCAAACGAAATGAAACCTTCGGGAACGTGATTTTAGCAATGAACAAGACCCAGGAGACTTGGACCCTACGTCAAGAAATAACAGAGGAGGCCACGAGGTAGGGGGCGCCCCTACCCCCCCCCCCCAGGCGCGCCCTCCACCCTCGTGGGCCCCCTGTTGCTCCACCGACGTACTCCTTCCTCCTATATATACCTACGTACCCCCAAATAATCAGATACGGAGCCAAAACCCTAATTCCACCACTGCAACTTTCTGTATCCATGAGATCCCATCTTGGGGCCTGTTCTAGAGCTCCGTCGGAGGGGGCATCGATCACGGAGGGCTTCTACATCATCACCATAGCCCCTCCGATGAAGTGTGAGTAGTTTACCTCAGACCTACGGGTCCATAGTTAGTAGCTAGATGGCTTCTTCTCTCTTTTTGGATCTCAATACAATGTTCTCCCCCTCTCTTGTGGAGACTATTCGATGTAATCTTCTTTTTGCGGTGTGTTTGTTGAGACCGATGAATTATGGGTTTATGATCAAGTCTATCTATGAACAATATTTGAATCTTCTCTGAATTCTTTTATGTATGATTGATTATCTTTGCAAGTCTCTTCGAATTATCAGTTTGGTTTGGCCTACTAGATTGATCTTTCTTGCAATGGGAGAAGTGCTTAGCTTTGGGTTCAACCTTGCGGTGTCCTTTCCCAGTGACAGTAGGGGCAGCAAGGCACGTATTGTATTGTTGCCATCGAGGATAACAAGATGGGGTTTTCATCATATTGCATGAGTTTATCCCTCTACATCATGTCATCTTGCTTAAGGCATTACTCTGTTTTCATTAACTTAATACTCTAGATGCATGCTGGATAGCAGTTGATGAGCGGAGTAATAGTAGTAGATGCAGGCAGGAGTCGGTCTACTTGTCTCGGACGTGATGCCTATATACATGATCATACCTAGATATTCTCATAACTATGCTCAATTCTGTCAATTTCTCAACAGTAATTTGTTCACCCACCATAGAATACTTATGCTCTCGAGAGAAGACACTAATGAAACCTATGGCCCCCGGGTCTATCTTCATCATATTAATCTCCCAATACTTAGTTATTTCCTTTGATTTTTTACTTTACTTTTATTTTACTTTGCATCTTTATCACGAAAATACCAAAAATAGTATCTTATCATATCTATCAGATCTCACTCTCGTAAGTGGTCGTGTAGGGATTAACAACCCCTTATCGTGTTGGTTGCGAGGATTTATTTGTTTTGTGCAGGTATGAGGGACCGGCGCGTAGCCTCCTAGTGGATTGATACCTTGGTTCTCAAAAACTGAGGGAAATACTTACGCTACTTTGCTGCATCATCCCTTCCTCTTCGGGGAAAACCAACGCAGTGCTCAAGAGGTAGCAATGTGCATATTGTTGAGGAGAATGCTAAGCTAAAGGTGCAAATTGAGAAAGGTCTTGTGTATTGCATACAAGGCAAGAAGAACCTCAACAACCTTTTGACCAACCAAAAGGGAATTGTGGCCAAGGAAGGGATTGGGTACGTGCCCAAGTCCAAGAACAAGAACAAGAACAAGAATGACAAGGCTAAATGACATCCTCCTCTCAAGCAAACCTTTGTGAAGGAGGGAGAGGGAGCTACTAAGGAGAAGGAGAATAACTCCGTGAGGGGTAGTGATGCCAAGAAGGGAAACGCTTCCCTTCCTAACAAAGCCGGCAACTTTAACCCTTCTTATGTGTTGTGTCATGCTAGAGATGGGCATGTTTATGCCAAATTTGTTGGCTCTCCTTATGAGTACATTGAATGGTCTATTTGGATTCCTAAGACCCTTGTTACTAACATCAAAGGACCCATTACAAAATGGGTACCTAAAACCAAGCATTGATCTCTTGTAGGTATTTGCTTCCGGTGGGGGATCATGGTTGCTCGATAGTGGGGCTACTAATCATATGACCGGAAGAAAGGACTTGGTGGTGGACGTGCAAAAGATTCCATACATCCCCACCAACGTCGAGTGGGGTGACACATCGTCTTCTAAGGTATTGGGTCTCGGCAAAGTTGTCATTTCTCATGATCTTACGATCGAGAAGGTCATGCTTGTTGAGTCCCTTGCATACAATTTACTTTCCGTTCGTCAACTAGCACTCATGGGCTTTGCCACTTTCTTTGATATTGATACCGTGGCCCTCTTGTGGAGCAAGACTCTTAAAGTAGCCTTTGTTGGGCATGTCGAGAACGGTCTCTATGTGATTAACTTTTCGGAGCAACCCACTAAGACCGCGACATGGCTAATGGCTAAAGTTGACGTGGGATGGCTTTGGCATCGCCGTATCGCCCATGTCAATATGAGATCTTTGCAAAGTCTTCTCAAGGGGGACCATGTTTGTGGACTAACAAATGTTAGTTTTGCCAAAGATCGTGCTTGCAGTGCTTGCATCGAAGGAAAGCTACATGAGAAGGCTCACCCTCCCACGACTATCATCTACTCGAGGAGGCCTTTGGAGCTCCTTCATTTCGATCTCTTTGGACCTCCATCCTTTGATAGTCTTGGGGGTAGAAAGTATTGCTTGGTGATTGTAGATGACTATTCAAGATACACTTGGGTATATTTCGTCAAGAGGAAGAGCGAGACCCAACAAACCATCATTGACTTCGCAAATGAAGCTCAACGACAACACAATGCAAAGATCTTGACAATAAGAAGTGACAATGGCTCCGAGTTCAAGAACTACGCCTTGGATGAGTTTTTGAGTGATGAGGGAATCAAGCATCAATATTCCGCACCTTATACCCCTCAACAAAATGGTGTAGCAGAGAGGAAGAACCGGACGTTGATGGATGCGGCAAGGACCATGATGGTGGATTTCAAGTCTCCCTACAACTTTTGGGCCGAAGCCATCAACACCGCGTGCCATGCATCTAATCGGCTCTACCTCCGCAAAGGCTTGAACAAGACTCCATATGAGATACTCACCGGTAACAAGCCCAACCTCAAGTACTTCCAGGTGTTCGGGTGTAAGTGTTTCATTCTCAAGAAAGGTGTCTGTTTGTCTAAATTTGAGGCTAGAGCTTATGAGGGCATATTTGTTGGTTATGCTACAAACTCTCATGCTTACCGACTTCTCAATAAGTCCACGGGACTTATTGAGGAAACATGTAACGTGGAGTTTGATGAGAATAACGGCTCCCAACTGGAGCAAAGTGGTACTTGTGATGTAGGTGATGAAATTCTTCCCCAAGCCATAAGAAGAATGGGTGTTGGTCATATCCTACCCATTGAGGAACCCCTTGTGGCCGAAGGAGAAGGACAATGTTCTACTCAAGTGGAACCTTCACCAACCCAAGACCCACACGCTTCCGAAGAACAAAGTGAGGGCCCTCAACCTCAAGAACAAGACCAAGGGCAAGATCAATCTCAAGATGGTGTTGTAACATCAAGTGATGCCCAAGGTCAAGCTCCCTCCGAGCAAGTTGAAGATCAAGAGCTTCCACGAGATCAAGAACAAACTCAAGATGACACTGTCGGCGTTCTGGGAACGGGGGTCGCTAGACTTGCCTGCCTGCGGCATGGCCCGAGTGGGGGCCCAGTGCGGCCCAGCTTCATCAGCTCAAGCTCAAGACCCTCGCAAGGGGCCAAGCCTTGCGGGGCGGACGACAGGAGGCTTCCTCAGGACCAGCCTCATCATGCATGCTCGCGAGGAGGCGGAGAGATCAAGGCAGGGGTGCCTCGCGAGGAGCCTGTGACTCAAGCCATGACGATCGAGATTAGGCGGGCGCCAGGCGGTGCTGGCCTGCGCAGTGTCCTTGTTTCCCCTTTGGTGCAAAGGGAGCAAGCACAGGCCAAGGCATCGGGCAAAGGTTACCATTCCGGTGCAACGAGACCAAGACCAGCAGAGCGGCAAGACGGAGGTCACCATGGAGCCCAAGACGGCATCATCACCGGTTGTTTTGGCAGCCGAAGACCACCTTTGGTCAGGATAACTTGTACTAGATGTTCCCCTTCAAAATGACCAATTGTCGGCGCCCTTCCCGCTCATTATTTGGGAAGAGGACCAGGGCCTCTTTAAATAGGACTAGCCCCCGAAGGAAGGAAGAAAGAAAGAGGAAAAAAGAAGAGAAAAAGAAAGAGAAAGAAAGAGAGAAGAGAAAGAAAGAGAGAGATCCGGACCAAGTAGAACACACTGCACCAGCTCAAGAACACCTCTCGCGAGGCCGTTCTTCCCCCTGTATTGTTCATCATCAGCCCCTGAGGCAATCCACCACACCACACACTGGAGTAGGGTATTACACCACATCGGTGGCCCGAACCAGTATAAACCTCGTGTCCTTTGTGTGTTCTTCTTTCCAGTCTAGATTTCTTACGAGCCATAGAAGCGCGAGTCGATAGGGGAAAGATCTCTGTGCGCACCCTAGAGTTTGAACCTTAAGGCTCTGCCGGAACCCGAAATCCGACATTTGGCGCACCAGGTAGGGGTGCGCCGGAATCTTTCTTCCGTTGTTCGCATGTGATCTTCCGTCATGTCCATGGCTGACGCTCATCGGGCTCGCGCCGAGCGTCGGGCTGCTCTCGCCACCCGCGTCGCCCAGACGGCGCCCGTCGACGGACGCCCTCGTCGTTACCCATCGCCTGCCGCCAACGCCGCCACCAGCCCGGCGGGGAACGACCAGCAGGCCTCGTCCCAACATCCTTCGGTGCGGCGGGAGGGCCGCACCGCAACCCCGTCACTGACTCCAGCCGTTTCGTTGTCCCACGCCCGTCGCGCCCCCACGGACGCGCACGCCGCGCTGCTCCTGGCAAGAGAGCTCCTGCACTACCGCCACGTCGACGACCTCTACGAGGACTGGCTCGCCCGCATCACCGAGCTCATCAGCGCCGCAGGGGGCTCCCCTTTGTCGTCCCTCTCGCTGCCTCGCCCTCCATTCCGCGCAGGGGGCGAGGATCAGGAGGCACCTCCGCCACCTCCTCCCCAAGAAGGCGCCCTGGCTCCAAGGCGCGCCGCCCCAGGGTGAGACCCTCCACGTCCGGCGCCTGCGCGGCAAGAAGGGAGCTGCCAAGAGATCCCTTGTACCCAAGAAGGTGCTCGCGCGCTCCCAGCACCGGCGCGCCAAGATCGCGTCCCTGCGCCTCCATGCCGAGACCCCGCGCTGCTCCAACCGGCGGCGCGTGGTAATCACCAGGAGGAGGCCCAGCACCGGCAAAGGGTGCCGGCGGCCACAGCAGGCTGTCGCGCCTTCACCCCCGAGCTACGCGGCATCACATGGCCAGGCAAGTTCGAGCCTGATCTGCCCCCTCGCTACAATGGCACGGCGGACCCCCCGGAATTCCTGCAGCTCTACGAGCTGGGCATCGAAGCCACCAACGGAGACAAAAAGGTCATGGCGAACTGGTTTCCCATGGCGCTCAAGGACGGTGCCCGCACCTGGCTCCCAGCACGATCTCCTCCTAGGATGAGATGCGCACTCGCTTCATCGCCAACTTCCAGGGCACTCGCGACCGGCCCCCGACCATAAGCGACCTGCGCCGCATCAAGCAACAGCCAGGGGAAACCCTGCAGAAATACATCCAGCGCTTCAACAACTCTCACCTCAAGATCCCCAGGGTGACTGAGGAAGCCATTATCTCAGCCTTCTCCGACGGCGTGCGTGACATCAAGATGAAGGAGGAGCTGGCAATCCGTGAAGACCTGTGCACATCCCTGGAGCTGTTCAACTTGGCGACCAAGTGCGCCAGGGCTAAGGAAGGACGCCTCTCCCTCCTCGAGCTCCCCGCTGCCGACCCAGAAGAGAAAAAGCCCAAGGCCAAGGACGTGAAGCGTAAGGGAGCTTCCGTGCTCGCAGCGGAACCAGACACCAAGCGAGGCAGGGATCAGCCTGAGTCATCCAAGGGCAGTCGATACTGCGTGTACCACGACCTCCACACCCACAACACCAACGAATGCCAAGAGCTCAGGGCCGTGCGAGATAGGCGTATCGGCCGACGCTCCGAGCGCAACGACAGGGGCTATGGCCGAGGAGGAGGAGAGGTGGAGGACGATGGGAAGACCGTGGCCCTCGCCAAGGGTGGCGTGACCGACCTCGCGAGGATCGCTGGCAGGACCTGCCTCGCGAGGGAGGCTGGAGGGATCAGCCTCGTGAGGATCGCCCACATGGCAACGCAGGCCTCCCTCCTCTACCACCACCACCAAGAAGGAACGAAGACCAACATCAAGACGAGGGGGGTTGGGGCTTCCAGGAACCGCGCGCAATCACTTGCATCTTGGGTGACGCCCAGGCCCCAGCATCACAGCGCATCTTCAAGCAGTTTGCTCGCGAGGTGAATGCAGTCCTCCCCGAGCTTGAGGCCACGCGCCCTCTTAGGTGGTCTGCGTGCGCCATCACGTCCAGCTCAGCGGATCAGCTCAAGTGCGCAGCAACGGCCGGAGTTCTCCCGATGCTTTGCTCCCCAGTCATCAGCAATGTGTAGGTCACCAGGACCCTCGTTGATGGCGGAGCAGGACTCAACGTCCTATCCGTCGAGACGTTCGACAATCTCCAAGTGCCGTATGATCAGCTCCAGCCGACCAAGCCTTTCTCAGGAGTCACTGATGGTTCCACCGTTCCGATAGGGCAAGTTTGCCTGCCAGTCACCTTCGGGCAGCGCAACAACTACCACACCGAGCTCATCGACTTCGACGTCGCCCACATTCGCCTGCCATACAACGCCATCCTCGGGTACCCAGCCCTAGCCAAGTTCATGGCAGTGACTCACCATGGCTACAATGTCCTCAAGATGCCAGGAAGCGGTGGAGTCATCACCGTACCCTGTGAGGAAAGGGACGCGGTGTGTTCACTTGAGCGTGCGTTCCAAGCCGCAGCAATCGAAGACCCAGATCACAGGAGCGGAAGACTTCCCGAGGCGACCCTTAAGAAGAAGAAGGCTTCACCTGGCCCAAGCCATAAGGAGGCAGGCGCCTCCGGAGGCGTTGCGTCAGGATTCGTGCCCGTTCAGGGAGCGCCACCCTCTGTCGCATAGGAAAGCGCCCCCGGCGCCCTCCTCAGGCAGGGCTCGGGGGCTCTTTCTTGGAGAGCCACCGACTTTGCCAAGGTCACGAGGGAGGCGCTCGGGCACCACTTGGAGGGGTGCTTCCAGGCACGTTTCCCTCAGGAAGGTACGAGGCAAGGAAGACCAAACCCTCAGGAGTTCATCGCAGGAAACACCCAGGAGCTACAGGAGTCGAGAGTCATGCATGGCCGCCGCCGCTTGCCCGCCGTGGCCCCACATCCAGGCGAGGATGGTGGGCTGCGCATCTGCATCGACGTGCCAGGGCTCAATCGAGCCGCATCTCAGGAGCGCCTCTGGCCTTCGCGCGTGGGGTGTTGCGAGGGTCCACCTCAAAGCTACATTCGCATGCCTTTCGGCCTGCCGAACGCGGTCGCCGCTCATCAGCGCCTGCTGAGGAGCATTCTGGAGGCTCAGGAGGTCAGGCATTGTGCGGTCCTGGCGGAGGTGGAGATGGCCCTCGAAGACCTACCCGTGCCCCCGGAGCCTCCTGAGGCTCCTGGGCCTGGGGGCTCGTGAGGGTCGACGTCTTCACCGCGCGTCGCCCACTTCTTCGACATCACTTCATCTTCAACGGCATCAGGTGACATCTTTCAAGTTCCATTTTTAGCTAGGAGAGCCCACAGGGCCACGTCGTTCCCAGGTCGCGTGGGTCCGTCCCTGCGGCATGTATCCGTTTTGCTTACGCTCTTTACCTACCTTGTTGGGGGCGCCCCTCGGGCTGCATCATCCCCAAGCTGCTCGGGCCTGGCCCAGCGGCGTTTGCTTTTCCCGCATCTACTTGAAACGGATTTGCTCCTTCGTACTTAACATACCTGACCTAATCGCCTGCTCGATTGACACCTACCCATGGAGCCGCTCGCTCTGGCAGGACGTTTGCGTACAGGTCCGTCCCTGCAATGCCGATAAATCTGAGTGGTCGAGCTCTGGCCGCGGCAGCCCCGCAAGGCGCCACCTCACCAGGCCCTCAGTGCCCCAATCACTCCCTCGGAGCGACCAATGGTTGGCTGGCAACCGTAGCGACAGGTCTTGTCTCTCCTTGTGATTGGTATGCAGGACCCACTCCAGGAGCAACGTTGGGGACATCGCGGGCTATCTCTCCCTCTCTCCGGCACGGACCGCTTGCACGTTAAAAGGGGGGAGCCTGAGCATCGCGACTCATGGGCTCCTACTGGCTCTCCAGCCCTCACCCCCTGGCCTTGACCCACGGCATCGTGACCTGTCATACCAGCGGCGGCTGAGCTCGCTCGAGGGCCGGGACCTGAGGACGTAGAGCATTAAGGAAAGTGTGGGGAAGTGGGAAGAAGCTCGCGAGGACCTAACCCAGCAGCACCTCAGCTACCGCCACTCGGGCCGGGCGCCCTGTCAAAGAACTACCCCAAACTCAAAAGATAAGTCACGCCTTACAGGAGCTAGACCAACGCAGCACCAAACCCTCGCCTAGTGCAGCTCTGTCACGATGATGTTGCCTTCCTTTCTCGCCCAGCGAGGGATGCTCGAGCGCTAAAGGGGACCTCCCGAGCATCGCGACTCGAGGGCTCTTACCGGACCTCGGGCCGCTCACCTCCTGGCCTTGACCACGACATCGTGACCTGGCATACCAGTGACGGCTGAAGCCTGCCTGGGGGCTGGGACCTGTCAGTGTAGAGCGCTAAGTCCTCGTGAGGATAGAAAGGGGGAGCCGAGCCAGGACAGGACAAACATCTCGCATCGATTCATATTAGGGATATAATGTTCGCAAAAGACATGGCAGGTGCCTTACATACCCCCGCGGGGTGTTGCTTTGATTCCTCGCAGGGAACAAAAGGTGCTAATCCTAAGGAACGCTAATTGCGCGCGCCTCCGCAAGCGACGCCATCATCAACAGTGGACTGCCCGGCGCCGGTGCCAACCCCACCCAGATCAGTGGTGTCGGCAGCCCGATGCAGTTGCCCTACTCCAAGCACGGCGCGAGCTCGAAGGCTCGTAGCTATCGTTGCTCATCTCCGGAGTCACGAGAAGCTCGAGGGAGCCGCTGGATTCCCCAGCTCCTCCGCTGCCGCCTGAAGAGCTGCTGGAGGGACGATGGGCAGGCCAGGTCCTCGCCAGTCTGATGCCCCTGCCGCTTTCCTTGGGGCAGCACTCCAACCGGCTTCCTTCAGCATCGAAGACCTTGAAGAACATCAGGGAGGCGCCGTCGTATTCAAGATGAATTACGAGGGCACCCTCCGTCCGGCAGACCCGGGCGATCTCACCCCAGCCCCGGGTCATGTAGACCTTGCCCGGAGCGACGATCGCGACCTCCGCTCCGGTCGCGAGGGTGCTGCAGTCGGCGTGCTGCAGCCAGAGCTCCAGAGACCCACTCGGTGGCATCTCAAAGGCGAAGGAGGGAGGAAGGTGGATCCAAGAGCTTGGGGGCATGGCGGCGTGAAGAACGAGCTTAGAGGAGGAGCCCTCGGCGTGGACTCCAGGAGGAATGACGCGCACCGTCGTGACTCTCCGGCGTCGGCGGCGGCACCGTCGGTGTCGCTCGACGCCCTCTTCCCCAGGGCCATTGATTCAGGCGTACAAGGGCAGTGAAAACCCAGGCGGCGGCCGCTCGTACCAGGGCCTCGACGCCTCCTGCCAAGCACCCTCATCTCGACGGCAGGGGACTAGCCGTTTCTTTGGCGGAAGAGGGTCGGGACCTTCTCGGGGGGCCTTTCCCTTCTCTTCTGCAGAAAACTGGTGGATTGGTGCCATTGGTGTAAGGAGAAGCAAGGACGAGGAAGCAGAAGGAAAGGAGTAGCAGGAAGGGATAAGCTAATGAGGCTCATGCAGCCCCGTACTTATAGCCGGAGAAGGCCAACCACTGGCCACCATGATCGCAGGTAATCATGACCCATTTCTCTGCATGCAGGGACTTGTCAAGTCGAGCGGTTGCTGAGGCGTCGTGGGGAAGCGCAGACGCCCACGTCCAATCAATCGCCACGCGGCGCCCAAGGCCGCAGGCTATTGGGGCCTGCAGCGCTTCGTGCTTTCCCCTTCGCTTCTCTGCTAAGCCAAGCCCGGGCGCGCCTTGGGCCCGGGGACTACTGTCGGCGTTCTGGAAATGGGGGTCCCTAGACTTGCCTGCCTGCGGCCTGCGGCGTGGCTCGAGTGGGGGCCCAGTGCGGCCCAGCTTCATCAGCTCAAGCTCAAGACCCTCGCAAGGGGCCAAGCCTTGCGGGGTGGATGACAGGAGGCTTCCTCAGGAGCAGCCTCATCAGGAAGGCTCACGAGGAGCTGGAGAGATCAAGGCAGGGGTGCCTCACGAGGAGCCCGTGACGCAAGCCATGACGATCGAGATTAGGCGGGCGTCGGCCTACGCAATGTCCTTGTTTCCCCTTCGGTGCAAAGGGAGCAAGCACAGGCCAAGGCATCGGGCAAAGGTTACCATTCCGGTGCAACGAGACCAAGACCAGCAGAGCGGCAGGATGGAGGTCACCATGGAGCCCAAGACGGCGTCATCACCAGTGCTTTTGGCAGCCGAAGACCACCTTTGGTCAGGATAACTTGTACTAGATGTTCGCCTTCAAAATGGCCAATTGTTGGCGCCCTTCCCGCTCATTATTTGGGAAGAGGACCAGGGCCTCTATAAATAGGACTAGCCCCCGAAGAGAAAGAGGGGGAAAAGAAGAAAAGGAGAGAGAAAAAGAGAGAGAAGAGAAGAGAGAGAGAGATCCGGACCAAGTAGAACACACTGCACCAGCTCAAGAACACCTCTCACGAGGCCGTTCTTCCCCCTGTATTGTTCATCATCAGCCCCTGAGGCAATCCACCACACCACACACTGGAGTAGGGTATTACACCACATCGGTGGCCCGAACCAGTATAAACCTCGTGTCCTTTGTGTGTTCTTCTTTCCAGCCTAGATTTCTTGCGAGCCATAGAAGCGCGAGTCAGTAGGGGAAAGATCTCCGTGCGCACCCCAGAGTTCGAACCTTAAGGGTCTGCCGGAACCCGAAATCCGACAGACACTCAAGATGATCAAGTGACCACTCCTGATCTCACCCCCGAGGAGGAATTGGAGCGTCGTGCCGCCAAGGTTTCTTCCAAGCTCTCCACCAAGGATCTTCTCATGACAAATGTGCTTGGAAGCTTAAGAAAGGGGGTAAGCACTCGTAGACAATTAGCAAACTATTGTGAACATCACGCGTTTGACTCTTGTGTTGAACCCCAAAAGGTCTATGAGGAGCTCGAAGATCCGGATTGGCTCAATGCCATGCATGAAGAACTCAACAACTTCGAGCGCAACAAAGTGTGGAGATTGGTGCCAAGGCCAACAGTGAACCACAATGTCATTGGAACCAAGTGGATATTCAAGAACAAGCAAGATGCTCATGGGATTATCATTCACAACAAGGCTCGTTTGGAAACACAAGGCTACTCCCAAGTCGAGGGTATCGACTACGGTGAAACCTTTGCTCCCGTTGCTCGTCTTGAATCCATTCGCATGTTGATTGCATATGCTTCTCATCATAACTTTAAGTTACAACAAATGGATGTGAAGAGTGCTTTTCTTAATGGTCCTATTAATGAATTGGTTTATGTCAAGCAACCCCCGGGGTTCGAAGATGCCTACTTTCCCGATCATGTGTATCAACTCGATAAGGCACTCTATGGTCTTAAACAAGCCCCATGTGCGTGGTATGACCACCTTACCGAGTTGTTACAAGACCGTGGTTTTGAAGTTGGGCTAATCAACCCCACTCTTTTTACTAAGAAGGTCAAAGGGGAGTTGTTTGTGTGCCAATTATATGTTGATGATATTATCTTGTTGGGGAACGATGCAGAAAACAAAAAATTTCTTACGGTTTCACCAAGATCCATCTAGGAGTTCATCTAGCAACGAGTGATTGGATTGCATCTACATACCTTTGTAGATCACGCGTGGAAGCGTTCAAAGAACGGGGATGAGGAAGGCGTACTCGACGTGATCCAAATCACCGGAGATCCTAGCGCCGAACGGACGGCACCTCCGCGTTCAACACACGTACGGTCAGCGTGACGTCTCCTTCTTCTTGATCCAGCAAGAGGGAAGGAGAGGTTGAGGAAGATGGCTCCAGCAGCAGCACGACGGCGTGGTGGTGGAGGAGCTGCAGTACTCCGGCAGGGCTTCGCCAAGCACTATGGAGGAGGAGGATGTGTTGGAGAGGGAGAGGGAGGCACCAAAGATGTGGTATGAGAGGCCCTCCTTTCCCCACTATATATAGGGAGTCCAAGGGGGGGCACCGGCCCTAGGAGATCCAATCTCCTAGGGGGGTGCGGCCAAGGGGAGGAATCCCTCCTCCCCAAGGCACCTAGGAGGTGCCTTCCCCTTTTGGGACTCTTCCCTTCTAAAACCCTAGGCACATGGGCCTCTTGGGGCTGGTGCCCTTGGCCCATATAGGCCAAGGCGCACCCCCTACAGCCCATGTGGCCCCCGGGGCACATGGCCCCACCCGGTGGACCCCCGGGACCCTTCCGGTGGTCCCGGTACAATACCGGTGACCCCGAAACTTGTCCCGATGCCCGAAATAGCACTTCATATATATAATTCTTTACCTCCGGACCATTGCGGAACTCCTCGTGACGTCCGGGATCTCATCCGGGACTCCGAACAACATTCGGGTTACTGCATATACATATCCCTACAACCCTAGCGTCACCGAACCTTAAGTGTGTAGACCCTACGGGTTCGGGAGACATGTAGACATGACCGAGATGCTCTCCGGTCAATAACCAACAGCGGGATCTGGATACCCATGTTGGCTCCCACATGCTCCTCGATGATCTAATCGGATGAACCACGATGTCGAGGATTCAAGCAACCCTGTATACAATTCCCTTTGTCAATCGGTATGTTACTTGCCCGAGATCCGATCGTCGGTATCCCAATACCTCGTTCAATCTCGTTACCGGCAAGTCACTTTACTTGTGCCGTAATGCATGATCCTGTGACCAGACACTTGGTCACTTTGAGCTCATAATGATGATGCATTACCGAGTGGGCCCAGTGATACCTCTCCGTCATACGGAGTGACAAATCCCAGTCTTGATCCGTGTCAACCCAACAGACACTTTCGGAGATACCCGTAGTATACCTTTATAGTCACCTAGTTACGTTGTGACGTTTGGTACACCCAAAGCACTCCTACGGTATCCGGTAGTTACACGATCTCATGGTCTAAGGAAAGGATACTTGACATTGGAAAAACTCTAGCAAACGAACTATACGATCTTATGCTATGTTTAGGATTGGGTCTTGTCCATCACATCATTCTCCTAATGATGTGATCTCGTTATCAATGACATCCAATGTCCATAGTCAGGAAACCATGACTATCTGTTGATCAACGAGCTAGTCAACTAGAGGCTTACTAGGGACATGTTGTTGTCTATTATTCACACATGAATTACGATCTCCGGATAACACAATTATAGCATGAATAAAGACAATTATCATGAACAAGGAAATATAATAATGCTTTTATTATTGCCTCTAGTGCATATTTCCAACAGTCTCCCACTTGCACTAGAGTCAATAATCTAGTTACATTGTGATGAATCGAACACCCATGCAATTCTGGTGTTGATCATGTTTTGCTCTAGGGAGAGGTTTAGTCAACGGATCTGCTACATTCAGATCCGTGTGTACTTTACAAATATGTATGTCTCCATCTTGAACATTTTCACGAATGGAGTTGAAGCGACGCTTGATGTGCCTTGTCTTCTTGTGAAAGCTGGGCTCCTTGGCAAGAGCAATAGCTCCAGTGTTGTCACAGAAGAGCTTGATCGGCCCCGACGCATTGGGTATGACTCCTAGGTCGGTGATGAACTCCTTCACCCAAATTGCTTCATGTGCTGCCTCCGAGGCTGCCATGTACTCCGCTTCACATGTAGATCCCGCCACGACGCTCTGCTTGCAACTGCACCAGCTTACTGCCCCACCATTCAAAATATACACGTATCTGGTTTGTGACTTTGAGTCATCCAGATCTATGTCGAAGCTAGCGTGGACGTAACCCTTTACGACGAGCTCTTCGTCACCTCCATAGACGAGAAACATTTCCTTAGTCCTTTTCAGGTACTTCAGGATATTCTTGACCGCTGTCCAGTGTTCCTTGCCGGGATTACTTTGGTACCTTCCTACCAAACTTACGGCAAGGTTTACGTCAGGTCTGGTACACAGCATGGCATACATAATAGAACCTATGGCTGAGGCATAGGGGATGACACTCATCTCTTCTATATCTTCTGCTGTGGTCGGACATTGAGCCGAGCTCAATTTCACACCTTGTAACACAGGCAAGAACCCCTTCTTAGACTGATCCATATTGAACTTCTTCAATATCTTATCAAGGTATGTGCTTTGTGAAAGACCTATGAGGCGTCTTGATCTATCTCTGTAGATCTTGATGCCTAATATATAAGCAGCTTCTCCAAGGTCCTTCATTGAAAAACTCTTATTCAAGTAGGCCTTTATGTTGTCCAAGAGTTCTATATCATTTCCCATCAAAAGTATGTCATCTACATATAATATGAGAAATGCTACAGAGCTCCCACTCACTTTTTTGTAAACGCAGGCTTCTCCATAAGTCTGTGTAAACCCAAACGCTTTGATCATCTCATCAAAGCGAATGTTCCAACTCCGAGATGCTTGCACCAACCCATAAATCGAGTGTTGGAGCTTGCACACCTTGTCAGCATACTTAGGATCGAGAAAACCTTCCGGCTGCATCATATACAATTCTTCCTTAAGGAAACCATTAAGGAATGCCGTTTTGACATCCATTTGCCATATTTCATAATCATAAAATGCGGCAATCGCTAACATGATTCGGACGGACTTCAGCTTCGCTACCGGTGAGAAAGTCTCATCGTAGTCAACCCCTTGAACTTGTCGATAACCCTTAGCGACAAGCCGAGCTTTATAGATGGTCACATTACCATCCGCGTCTGTCTTCTTCTTAAAGATCCATTTATTTTCTATGGCTCGCCGCTCAACGGGCAAGTCAGTCAAAGTCCATACTTCGTTTTCATACATGGATCCTATCTCGGATTTCATGGCTTCTAGCCATTTGTCGGAATCCGGGCCCGCCATCGCTTCTTCATAGTTCGAAGGTTCACCGTTGTCTAACAACATGATTTCCAAGACAGGGTTGCCGTACCACTCTGGTGCGGAACGTGTCCTTGTGGACCTTCGAATTTCAGTAGGAGCTTGATCAGAAGTATCTTGATCATCATCATTAACTTCCTCTCTAGTCGGTGCAGGCACCTCAGGAACATTTTCTTGAGTTGCGCCATTTTCCGGTTCAAGAGGTAATACTTCATCAAGTTCTACTTTCCTCCCACTTACTTCTTTCGAGAGAAACTCTTTCTCCAGAAAGGATCCATTCTTGGCAACAAAGATCTTGCCTTCGGATCTGAGGTAGAAGGTATACCCAATAGTTTCTTTAGGGTATCCTATGAAGACGCATTTTTCCGATTTGGGTTCGAGCTTTTCAGGTTGAAGTTTCTTGACATAAGCATCGCATCCCCAAACTTTTAGAAATGACAGCTTAGGTTTCTTCCCAAACCATAATTCAAACGGTGTCGTCTCAACGGATTTCGACGGAGCCCTATTTAAAGTGAATGCGGCAGTCTCTAAAGCATAGTCCCAAAAAGATAGCGGTAAATCGGCAAGAGACATCATAGATCGCACCATATCTAATAGAGTGCGATTACGACGTTCGGACACACCATTACGCTGAGGTGTTCCAGGCGGCGTGAGCTTGTGAAACTATTCCACATTTTCTTAAGTGTGTGCCAAACTCGTGACTCAAGTATTCTCCTCCACGATCTGATCGTAGGAACTTGATTTTTCTGTCACGTTGATTCTCAACCTCACTCTGAAATTCCTTGAACTTTTCAAAGGTCTCAGACTTGTGTTTCATTAAGTAGACATACCCATATCTACTCAAGTCATCAGTGAGGGTGAGAACATAACGATAGCCACCGCGAGCCTCAACACTCATTGGACCGCACACATCAGTATGTATGATTTCCAATAAGTTGGTTGCTCGCTCCATTGTTCCTGAGAACGGAGTCTTGGTCATTTTACCCATGAGGCATGGTTCGCACGTGTCAAATGATTCGTAATCAAGAGACTCTAAAAGTCCATCAGCATGGAGCTTCTTCATGCGTTTGACACCTATGTGACCAAGGCGGCAGTGCCACAAGTATGTGGGACTATCATTATCAACCTTACATCTTTTGGTACTCACACTATGAATATGTGTAGCATTACGCTCGAGATTCATTAAGAATAAACCATTCACCATCGGAGCATGACCATAAAACATATCTCTCATATAAATAGAACAACCATTATTCTCGGATTTAAATGAGTAGCCATCTCGTATTAAACGAGATCCTGATACAATGTTCATGCTCAAACTTGGCACTAAATAACAATTATTGAGGTTCAAAACTAATCCCGTAGGTAAATGTAGAGGTAGCGTGCCGACGGCGATCACATCGACCTTGGAACCATTCCCGACGCGCATCGTCACCTCGTCCTTCGCCAGTCTCCGCTTATTCCGCAGCTCCTGCTTTGAGTTACAAATGTGAGCAACTGCACCGGTATCAAATACCCAGGAGCTACTACGAGTACTGGTAAGGTACACATCAATTACATGTATATCACATATACCTTTCGTTTTGCCGGCCTTCTTGTCCGCTAAGTATTTGGGGCAGTTCCGCTTCCAGTGACCACTTTCCTTGCAATAAAAGCACTCAGTCTCGGGCTTGGGTCCATTCTTTGGCTTCTTCCCGGCAGCTTGCTTGCCGGGCGCGGCAACTCCCTTGCCGTCCTTCTTGAAGGCTTTCTTACCCTTGCCCTTCTTGAACTTAGTGGTTTTATTCACCATCAACACTTGATGTTCCTTTTTGACTTCTACCTCTGCTGATTTCAGCATTGCAAATACTTCAGGAATGGTCTTTTCCATCCCCTGCATATTGAAGTTCATCACAAAGCTCTTGTAGCTCGGTGGAAGCGACTGAAGGATTCTGTCAATGACCGCGTCATCCGGGAGATTAACTCCCAGCTGAGTCAAGCGGTTATGTAACCCAGACATTGTGAGTATGTGCTCACTGACAGAACTATTTTCCTCCATCTTACAGCTGAAGAATTTGTCGGAGACTTCATATCTCTCGACCCGGGCATGAGCTTGGAAAACCATTTTCAGCTCTTCGAACATCTCATATGCTCCATGTCTCTCAAAACGCTTTTGGAGCCCCGGCTCTAAGCTGTAAAGCATGCCGCACTGAACGAGGGAGTAGTCATCGGTACGTGCCTGCCAAGCGTTCATAACGTCTTGTTCTGCAGGGAGAACAGGTGCGTCACCTAGCGGTGCTTGTAGGACATAATCTTTCTTGGCAGCTATGAGGATGATCCTCAGGTTGCGGACCCAGTCCGTGTAGTTGCTGCCATCGTCTTTCAGCTTGGTTTTCTCTAGGAACGTGTTGAAGTTGAGGACTACGTTGGCCATTTGATCTACAAGACATATTGTAAAGATTTTAGACTAAGTTCATGATAATTAAGTTCATCTAATCAAATTATTCAATGAACTCCCACTTAGATAGACATCCCTCCAGTCATCTAAGTATAACATGATCCGAGTTAACTAGGCCGTGTCCGATCATCACGTGAGACGGACTAGTCAACGTCGGTGAACATCTTCATGTTGATCGTATCTTCTATACGACTCATGCTTGACCTTTCGGTCTTCTGTGTTCCGAGGCCATGTCTGTACATGCTAGGCTCGTCGGGTCAACCTAAGTGTTTTGCATGTGTAAATCTGTCTTACACTCGTTGTATGTGAACGTTAGAATCTATCACACCCGATCATCATGTGGTGCTTCGAAACAACGAACTGTCGCAACGGTGCACAGTTAGGGGGAACACTTTCTTGAAATTATTATGAGGGATCATCTTATTTACTATCGTCGTTCTAAGCAAACAAGATGCAAAAACATGATAAACATCACATGCAATCAAATAATAATAGTGACATGATATGGCCAATATCACATAGCTCCTTTGATCTCCATCTTGGGGCTCCATGATCATCTTGTCACCGGCATGACACCATGATCTCCATCATCATGATCTCCATCATTGTGTCTCCATGAAGTTGCTCGCCAACTATTACTTATACTACTATGGCTAACACGTTTAGCAATAAAGTAAAGTAATTTACATGGCGTTTCTCAATGACACGCAGGTCATACAAAAAATAAATACAACTCCTATGGCTCCTGCCGGTTGTCATACTCATCGACATGCAAGTCGTGATTCCTATTACAATAGCATGAACATCTCATACATTACATATAGATCATTCATCATTCATCACAACTTGGCCATATCATATCACAAAGCACTTGCTGCAAAAACAAGTTAGACGTCCTCTAATTGTTGTTGCAAGTTTTACGTGGCTGAAGTAGGGTTCTAGCAAGAACGTTTTCGTACCTACATGAAAGCCACAACGTGATTTGTCAACTTCTATTTACCCTTCATAAGGACCCTTTTCATCGAATCCGCTCCAACTGAAGTGGGAGAGACAGACACCCGCCAGCCACCTTATGCAACTTGTGCATGTTAGTCGGTGGAACCGGTCTCACGTAAGCGTACGTGTAAGGTTGGTCCGGGCCGCTTCATCCCACAATACCGTTGAAGCAAGATAAGACTAGTAGCGGCAAGAAAGTTGACAACATCAACGCCCACAACAAATTGTGTTCTACTCGTGCAAGAGAACTACGCATAGACCTAGCTCATGATGCCACTGTTGGGGAACGATGCAGAAAACAAAAAATTTCTTACGGTTTCACCAAGATCCATCTAGGAGTTCATCTAGCAACGAGTGATTGGATTGCATCTACATACCTTTGTAGATCACGCGCGGAAGCGTTCAAAGAACGGGGATGAGGAAGGCGTACTCGACGTGATCCAAATCACCGGAGATCCTAGCACCGAACGGACGGCACCTCCGCGTTCAACACACGTACGGTCAGCGTGATGTCTCCTTCTTCTTGATCCAGCAAGAGGGAAGGAGAGGTTGAGGAAGATGGCTCCAGCAGCAGCACGACGGCGTGGTGGTGGAGGAGCTGCAGTACTTCGGCAGGGCTTCGCCAAGCACTATGGAGGAGGAGGATGTGTTGGAGAGGGAGAGGGAGGCACCAAAGATGTGGTATGAGAGGCCCTCCTTTCCCCACTATATATAGGGAGTCCAAGGGGGGGCGCCGCCCCTAGGAGATCCAATCTCCTAGGGGGGTGCGGCCAAGGGGAGGAATCCCTCCTCCCCAAGGCACCTAGGAGGTGCCTTCCCCTTTTGAGACTCTTCCCTTCTAAAACCCTAGGCGCATGGGCCTATTGGGGATGGTGCCCTTGGCCCATATAGGCCAAGGAGCACCCCCTACAGCCCATGTGGCCCCCGGGGCACGTGGCCCCACCCGGTGGACCCCCGGGACCCTTCCGGTGGTCCCGGTACAATACCGGTGACCCCGAAACTTGTCCCGATGCCCGAAATAGCACTTCCTATATATAATTCTTTACCTCCGGACCATTCCGGAACTCCTCGTGACGTCCGGGATCTCATCCGGGACTCCGAACAACATTTGGGTTACTGCATATACATATCCCTACAACCCTAGCGTCACCGAACCTTAAGTGTGTAGACCCTACGGGTTCGGGAGACATGTAGACATGACCGAGATGCTCTCCCGTCAATAACCAACGGCGGGATCTGGATACCCATGTTGGCTCCCACATGCTCCTCGATGATCTCATCGGATGAACCACGATGTCGAGGATTCAAGCAACCCTGTATACAATTCCCTTTGTCAATCGGTATGTTACTTGCCCGAGATTCGATTGTCGGTATCCCAATACCTCGTTCAATCTCATTACCGGCAAGTCACTTTACTCTTGCTGTAATGCATGATCCCGTGACCAGACACTTGGTCACTTTGAACTCATAATGATGATGCATTACCGAGTGGGCCCAGTGATACCTCTCCATCATACGGAGTGACAAATCCCAGTCTTGATCCGTGTCAACCCAACAGACACTTTCGGAGATACCCGTAGTATACCTTTATAGTCACCCAGTTACGTTGTGACGTTTGGTACACCCAAAGCACTCCTACGGTATCCGGGAGTTACATGATCTCATGGTCTAAGGAAAGGATACTTGACATTGGAAAAACTCTAGCAAACAAACTATACGATCTTATGCTATGTTTAGGATTGGGTCTTGTCCATCACATCATTCTCCTAATGATGTGATCTCGTTATCAATGACATCCAATGTCCATAGTCAGGAAACCATGACTATCTGTTGATCAACGAGCTAGTCAACTAGAGGCTTACTAGGGACATGTTGTTGTCTATTATTCACACATGTATTACGATCTCCAGATAACACAATTATAGCATGAATAAAGACAATTATCATGAACAAAGAAATATAATAATAATGCTTTTATTATTGCCTCTAGGGCATATTTCCAACATATCTTTGGTTCCCCTAACAAAGCTTTCAATGAGGAATGTGCCGCTCTCATGACCTCAAAGTTCGAGATGTCTTCCATGGGAGAGTTGAAGTTCTTTCTCGGGTTTGAAGTGAAGCAAAGGAGAGAAGGAACCTTCATCAACCAAGCCAAATACACTCAAGACATGCTTAAGAGATTCAAGCTAAGTGATGTCAAGCCGGCGTCCACTCCCATGCCCACCAAGTGCCAACTTGACATTGATCCCAATGGTAAAGCGGTGGATCAAAAGGTATATCGCTCCATGATTGACTCCCTGCTTTACCTTTGTCCATCAAGACCGGATATCATGTCAAGTGTGGAAATTTGTGCACGGTTTCAAGCCGCACCTAAGGAAAGTCACTTTTGGCGGTCAAGCGATTCTTTCGATATTTGGCTCATACCCCAAACTTTGGCTTATGGTACCCAAGAGGAGCAAACTTCAAGCTTGTAGGTTATTCGGACTCGGATTGGGCGGGAGACAAAGTGGATAGGAAGTCCACTTCCGGAGGGTGCAAATTTCTTGGTTGCTCTTTGGTAAGTTGGTCTTCCAAGAAGCAAAGTTGTGTGTTTCTCTCGTCCACGGGAGCGGAGTATGTGGCTGCCGGTAGTTGTTGTGCGCAGCTTTTATGGATGAGGCAAACTTTAAAGGATTAGAGTGTCACTTGTGACAAAGTGCCTCTTTGGTGTGACAATGAAAGTGCCATCAAGATTTCTCTCAACCCGGTGCAACACTTCAAGACAAATCATATTGAGATTAGGTGTCACTTCATCTGGGATCACATTAGGCGAGGGGAGATCGAGCTCAACTATGTCAGCACTCGTGATAACCTTGCAGATATCTTCACGAAGCCTTTGGATGAAGCAAGATTTCGCGAGTTAAGGCATGAGCTAAATATCACTAATTCAAGCAATGTGACTTGAACCCTTGCACACCCCACCACACTGTCAGGACCCCGACTCAATGCCACATCGACCTAGCATGTAACACCTCATATCACTTTGCGGCCTCACGCACGGTATTCCCACGGGTGTCGCCTTACCTTTGCCCGGGACCGTTTGCGCCTTTTGGCACACGTATATGACAGTGTCGCTAGCATCCATATGATAAGGAGCCCGGGCTGACATAGCTAGTCGTAAACCCAAAGTGGCACAGACTTACAGGGACAGGCATCCATGACCCAGCATCGAACGTGTCGGTCATCAGCGAGTGAATCCAGGCTGTAGCACTGGGCTAGCAGGACTCCGGTGAACCGGGCTGTAGCGGGCTAACAGGACTCCGGTATTCATCGCGTGACATTTCCCCGAAGGGACAGACACAGGAACGAAGAAAGACACATGCCGGCCAGCCTAAGTGTCCCGGAGCAGTAGCAAGCTACCATGGCTCGGTGGAAACACTAGGAGACATTTCCCGATAAGAGAGGCTACCAAGGATAAACAACTAGGTTGTCAGATCCCACACATACCAAGCATTTCAATAACATACACACAATATGCTCGATATGTGCAAATACAACATGGCATCACAACATGACTCTATAACTCAAGTATTTTAATCAATAGGCTCCGAGGAGCGAGACATTACAAACATGGGTCTCATGACCCAACACTCAGAGCATACAAATCAAAGCACAAGCGGAAGCTATCATGTCTGAGTACAGACATCTAGAAATGAAAAAGGCTGAGAAGCCTGACTATCTACCAGATCCTGTCGGGGCACAAGATCGTAGCTGAGGTAACAAGCTAAACGTCGAAGTCCAAGCGGAACTACTAGTGAGACTGAAGTCTCTCTGCAAAAACATAAAATAGGCAAACGTGAGTACAAATGTACCCAGCAAGACTTACATCAGATCTATCTAC